>NC_056730.1:81182869-81357869 GCF_019279795.1 Protopterus annectens | reverse complement strand
AGTAATGTGTTAATATCTATGTGCAGCATCAATCGTGTCTCAAAAGTCATTGAGACAAACGATAAGAGCAAATCAGTGCTTGTCTGGACCTTGTAAAGGGATTTGGCACCATTCCATTCTAAGGTATTGTTAATAAGCTCTCCCAGCTAAATGATAACCCCTATGCAACTTTTTTCAATAGCAAATTGGCTCACAAGTAGAACACAGGAAGTAAGGGTGGGTGCCACTACTGCCACCAGAAGATCTGTCATTAGTGGAGTGCCAGAGAGTTTATTCCTCTGGCCACTTCATTTTCCCATATTCCGTCTCTGATGCCAAAGCTAAAGTAAAAGGATTGTGGCTCACCAAGGCGGCAGATGATTGCAACTTGGTGTCCTCATAAATTCCACTGGAGACATTAGGATCTTTCAAGATGACCTGTTCTAAACAAATAACAAACTGAAACTTAATATCAAGAAATATATAATTATCTCCTTTGGCAAGCATGGCATAAACTCCCCTGAGGACACCAGGATCCTATAAAACTGACCTGTACCAAACAAACAGTGAAAAAAACACAGCCTGAAACTTAATGCCAAAAAATATAAGATCATATGCTTTGGAAAGCATTACTCCTATTGTAACTATCACATTGACAACACCTTCCTGAAGATGAACTCTGTAGTTAAAAATCTGGGTACCTATATTAAAAATGAACTGTCCTTTAAGCACTATATATCCACTATTGTTACAGAAGTCCCCTTTCATTGCATAGCTTATATCTTAGAGTATAGCATCCGGATCAAGGTATGTAATAGTTTTTCTGCATTTGGCACTCAGTTATTCATTGACTGGGTATATTGCCCCTTTTGGTATGTACCTGTCCAAACACTCATCACATTTGGAATAAACACAATGCTCTCTCACTAAAAAAATCAAGGTCTTATGTTATCAAAGTATGCAGACTATCTCTAGACATGATCTCTCTTTTTAGTATTATACAGACTACTGAAAAGTTACCTTTGCCTCACATATGGAGCCTCTGCAGATCTTGTTCTGTCATACCTATTACACATTCAAAAGTCTAAGGATATCAGAAATACCTGCTCAAGGGACTTTAATCTCTTTTGCGAGATTTCCAGAACATGTTAGAGGAATAGATATGGATCCCAGAGTATATCACTTGCATGAAACTATCTTCCCCTCCACATAAAGTAGAGTATGTCTCTTACTCTTTTCATATGTAACTTGGATGATTGGATGGATAGATGTAAATGTATCCTTGATTTAGCAGCAATGACCCTCATGGATAGGAAACAAGTAATTAGCTAAACATATGCTTGTCTCTGGAGATTCATATTGCAACATTTAAGGACTAATATTTACTATGGGAATACAGAGCTAGGCATTTTAGCATAGTGAGCACCAATGAATATATAAACTCATGAAAAGATATCAGAACTATCTCACCTCATTAGCAATGTAACATCTAATTGAAGATGCAACTCTCAACAAAATGGCCCTGCACTTATAACAACCCCATTACTATGCTTTCTTCTTATTCTAAATCTTATATCTATAATTTAAAATCTTAAAGAAATTATTTATAATGTGTAAAACAATCCTTCCCTTGTGACAACCACATTACTAAATCCTCACCTCATGCAGTAATATCAAAGAAGTATCATACATTCATTATATATTTGACTTGAATATTCTCCTGATTACAGGTCTCAAGTAAATTTTCACTGTTTGGATAAGACATGCATATGCCTCATTTACTCTCTGTATGCTAAAATGAAGGTCCATGTTAAATAAACGAATGCTTAAAATGTTGAGTACAACATACTCAAACACTTTTAAGTGAACGTTTATTTAATCAAAGGCCAAGAATGTCGGAAAACTGAGTTCCGAAATGTTTCTGTTGGCCAGCACTGACATATGTGATGTATTACTTCATGTCAGCTACTGCTAATGGTGCCGCACAGTGCATAAAGGGAGAATTTCCATTTTCTGCACTGAAGTGCGGTCTTGGAGTTGGTATATATAAGTAGGGGGTATGGGGGGTGCAGGGGGCAAGCCCCCTGCATGCAATGTTACGGTATGTTGTTCTAAGTTTTTTTTTTTTTACAATTTATTGGAAGTTGCTGTTAGTTGGTGTAGTGTTGTGTAGAACTTGGGAGGGGTGGGTGGCCAAACAAAACATTTTGGGATTGTGTTTTGAGACATTCTGGGCTCTCGGTTAAATAAATATTCGCTTAAAAGTGTTCGAGTACGTTGTACTTGACATTTTAAGCATTTGTTTATTTAACATAGACTCTAAAATTACAAAATGACTATATAGATACTCTGGGAAATAATGCTGAATGTTTTATTGTTGTGTGTAAACTTAACTTTCTGTATATACTATGTGGTATACATGGCAACTCCTGTAAAGTTATATATTCCTGATTGTTATACAGTGCATTTGTACAGTTAGCTCATGCAAATGTAATCAATGTGGATTTTTTCCCCTGGACCTCCACTGAAAATGGTCTTTGTCCAGTTGGACTTTCCCAGTAATCAAAGACAAGATAATAAATAAATAAATAAACAAGAACCCTGGATGATTTTATGTCCTCCACTTGATGTAGATTCCCCTTCACCTGCAAAAAAATATCTATTTCTTTTCCAGGAAAGAACTATACCTCTCACTTGGATTTTTTTCCCCATCTTCATCACTCTTGAAAGTCAACCACATGAATGGTTGCTGAAGATAACAGTTACTTGAGGCAATGAGGACATAGTCATCTCTAAACAGCAAACACTCAGCTGTCTTGTCCATAAAATGGATACTGCCCAAACTTTTGGTTGTCATTGATATTCCAACAATAAACATCACATGCAGAAGGAGAAATAGATCACAGGTTTGGTAGAATCTTTCAGCAATCTTAAATGCATTCATCTTAAAGTCAAAACTATAGACATACGGTTAACAGGTTCATGGGTCAGTACTAGGTAATCTGTCTGCAGACCATTTCAAGCTTAGCCAAAACCTCTTATTTAGATATTGTCTCCAGCCTCAAAGAGAGCAAGATTAGGCAGGCTAGGGGAGAATTTGAAACTGCCCATCCAGTTATCTAGGTTTAATTGAATGTGAAAATGGTGCTACTCTGCTTGACATATAGTCAACGTTTTTTTTCAGAGGTGTGGAATATAATAGAATATGAACCTATCATGGCAGAATGATCTGTTGATGAAGATGTATCTGTTGTTGAGAGTTTAGTTCCTTTAACCAGGTATTTGATATACCATTTGTTCTCTAAATATATAAGAAGACAAAAAAGGTTGCATCTTTCATGGTTGAAGAGGCTAGGCATAGACCTCCATGAAAGAGGCTATAGCAGACTGAGTAGAAACAGAAGACTGCCAGTTTGTCATAACAACTAAGATGTCTGAGGCTCTAGTTAAGACACTTTGGGGTGCCTCAAGCTTTTTTGAACTGACCAAGCTAGGTTATTGGCTCATCAGGCCACCAGACACATGCCAATGAACACCAGCCCCAGAACTGACTGCAGTAGAAGCACCTGGTAACTTTGCACAGTGCAAGGTCTCTGAAATGTAAAGTTAACCATCAGGGAGGGGATACATTTTGTACTGCTGTCTGTCTGGACCTTTCTTCTCAGACCAACTTTCCAAGAGTGACCCCACCGGGTATATAAAGTTCCATATAAATCTTAGCTGGAAGGATAACAGAAGTTCAAAATATATATCCAAAACAATTATGTTAATTCTAATTTACCACAGTCAGAAAACATACTTGAGCATAGCCATACTGGGTGACCATGACTACATAGACTCAAGAAATAAGAAAATGCTTTTCCATGTTAGCACACTCATAACATGGCAAAATTCTTGGCCAACAGTATTACTGTGATGCATTCATGAGAACTGCACATCTGTTTCAAATAGTGCATTGTTTTAGATTAGTGACATATATTCAAAAACTAAGAAGCATGTTGTCTTCATTCAGCAACATTTACATATTTTTTTTCTTAACTAAGACTACAGATTTTGACCAACCTAGACCAGATCTAACTGTGCTACAAAAGTCAAGCTCATCAGACTGTGTCTTTTTCTGGATTTTGCTTACTATTATGTATACTAATACAGCTGACTTTAGTGGCTTTGCTTTGAATTTATTTTTTTCTGGTGACAGAGGAGAAGCATAGAGTAATTCAAGGCTTGTGTCTGATACTCAGTGAAATTCTAGTATAATGCTATTTGCTGGTGTGCTCTAGTAAGCTTTCTCTAGCCGTTTACCAGTATTATAAATAAGGCCTTTCTGGCTACCTTCCATTGTTAGAAACACAACTCCAGATTGTGACAAGCTTAAACTGGATATGACTCTGTTACAGAAGCCATGAAGGAATTTGATAGTGTTTTTTTTTTTTAATTGGCATATGTGGGCTTTAAACCAGTTGCACCTGCTCATCACCAAACCCCACTAAATCTGTGAAGTGCTTTGCACTCTGTAGTGTGCTTACACATTGTTGAAAACTATTTTTGATAGTTTCAAGTCTTACACCACCTGGTTCTGTAAAGAACTCTGTAAAGTGCTGTCACCTGTGTCAATTACTCACCAACTGGTTAGAGTCACACAGTCTTGTGGATGACTGAGCGTAGTTGTAGACAGTTGTAGATGCATGAGCAGTTATGTACACATGAGAGCAGGTGTTGAATATAATTGTAGCTAACATCATGTTCTTTTAAGGTAGCTTTCTCTCTCTCACGTAGAAGACATACTGCTTATTGTCTCCTTTAATTACTTTTGAAATCTGACAGCTTTCAGAGACTAAAGACAATCATTACATTGATTTGTAAATTTACATTAAAATGTGACTGTGACAACTAATCCAATCTGATAGTCCTTGGTTTAAGTAATCATTACTTATTACTATTGCCTTTACTTCATGTTGTGCTGTCATTTACTTTTGTCTGCTGTAGGAATTCTGAGTCTGAGTCCAGTCATTTCTGTAAACTGCAGATTGTCATATCACTGGAAAAACCTTGTTTTTGCGGACCTAATCCAAATCACTTGTACTAAGCTGTTGTTGTGGCACCTACATTGGTAGTCACTGATATCTTTAAGTTGTGTTTTCACTTTTATTGGCTTTTGTACTTTTAATTTGCTGCTGCTGTGTGTGTGTGTGTGTGTGTGTGTGTGTGTGTGTGTGTGTGTGTGTGTGTGTGTGTGTGTGTGTGTGTGTGTGTGTGTGTGTGTGTGTGTGTGTGTGTGTGTGTGTGTGTGTGTGTGTGTGTGTGTGTGTGTGTGTGTGTGTGTGTGTGTGTGTGTGTTTGCATGCGTGCGCATCTGTGTATGCGCGTGGGGCGCATGTGAGAGTGCGTGTGTGTTTATAAATATATTTACTTCTATGTCTATCTATCTGTATAGATCTATATATACATGCACACACACACACACACACATATATATATATATATATATATATATATATATATATATATATATATATATATATATATATATATATATATCTTTGTGACTCTGGTGATGCTGTTTTTGTTAATCCTTGGTGTTCTGACACATACATCTTTTCCTGCAATTATACTTCATTAATAATTTCACCAGTCATTATATATCATGAAATTGCAGTTTGACACTTGGTCTTTTGCCAGGCAAAGCAAGAATGTCTGTCAATTATTTTCTTCTCTCTGTAGATTATTATACATGAGAGTGTAACGATGATAAGATCATAGGACAATAGGAGTTACAAGGCAACTGAGCCATGAGGCTATTTCTGCCTTGCCAGTGCCCACTCTTAGGCCTTGACTCTCATTTCAAGAGGTTCACGCTAGTCATACCAGGAGTGAATTTATAAGTACCCATCCAGTTGTCCAGTTTCATTTTAAAGGCAGACTATGTTTCACATGCTTAACTTGGAAAGAGAGTCTGGTTCAGTGAAGGGGTGGGTGCTGTGTGAAAAAAATCTGGTCTTCATCCTTGTCTTATTTATTTGTTGGAGTAGATTTAGATCTCGGACCTTAGAGTTAGCAGGGCTGTTTGATTTCTTTTTTTAATATAAAAGTTTGTGGACTTCTGGATCCCTTATAGCTCTATAAGCAAGACACAGATTACCCTAAGGTGTCTGCATGAGACTGACAACACTGGAGACCATCCACTCTTCTAAAATTGTTGGCTGTACCCAACATGTTGTCACTTTGGGTGTCCACCTCAAAACTGCATCCCACCATGTCCATAACGAATGTGCAAGCTTTCTTATGCTGAGGTACTAAAAATATCCCTTCTCAAACCACAGAGGCCTCCCAGACAGAGGTTTGGAATACAGGTCTTTCAATGTCACTTTGGTGGCAAACAACATATAAACAAACAGCAGAAAACATTACTCAACTAGTAAGCCAAAGCTAGTAAGGCCAAGCCAACACATCTGGTAACATCTTAGTCATAGGTAACGCCAGGGTTTGACAGACAGATGAATCACTATCCATGACAGACAGATGAATCACTATCCAAACTGTCTGGTGTCAGAACCTGCCATGTCACTAGGGCCCTTAGGTGTCTTTATCCTAGGTACACACATGACCTAGCCATTGCATAATTGAAGTGAATGACTTGAGACACACCTCCTTAGACCATATTAAGTGTTACATTATAGGTACTTCAGAATATGCATCTAAAATTGGTGTGATCTAACCAGCAATATTGCATTCCTGTGCTCAACACCCACACTTTTCACATCAGTTTTCAAATCTGACTACCATTCAGCAGCAGTCACCATGATGGTAAAATGTGATTTACCACATACACCTTCTTTAGGGACTATCCTAAGATAAACCTACGCCATGCTAACTCATAATCTTATGAAATTTAAGCACCAATCTCACCTTAGTAACCCCAACTCTCACACTAACACATATGTGAATAATTTCTATGTCCACCTCAAAATATGCATTGTGGAATCAGTCCCCATTTGATACAAATACAATGTCATGTTCAGGAATAAATCCTAGTGGTAGAACCCTAGTATAAACAAACTATAAAATAAGAGAAAGGAATTCATAGCCCATAAAAGCAAACCTAATACCAAATCCCCTACAGGAGAATTCAGTCAACAAAGAACTCAGAACAAAATCAAATCTTGCAACAGCAAGTATAAAATGAAAATTGCAGTCTATGTTAAGAACCACCACATAGCCTTATTCAGCTGTATCAGAAACTTTAGAAGTAATACCCAGCATTTCACAGAGCTAATACATAGCAACAAAGCATTCTCATCTCCTGATGACACAACCAACATATTAGTGGACAAATCCAGCTCAACTTTACTCACATAGCTCTCCTTTGTATTTCTTAACATATTCAAATACACATACAGGCCTTTCTGATCACTTCTGAGCAAGTCTTGAGTGCTCTCTCCAAGGCCAAAATCACTAGCTCTATGGGTTCAGATAATGTGCCAGGCTGCATTCTTTTCAGCACCAAACACTTGTAGATTGATAGTAAGCCTTATCAATCTCAGCCTCTGAATCTGTACCAGAGGTATGGAGAACTACTGTGGTCATCACATTCCACAAGGGGGGACCCACTATTGACCTTGGAAAATATAGACCAACAGCCTTAATTGTAAAGCAATGAAGAACATCTTTATAGAACTTATTAACAAGGACATAGGCAGTCTACAAACTCTGGAGTCAAAACAGTTTGGGTTTGTTAAAGGAAGATGCTGCCTTTGGAACAAAGTGGACTTCTTAGACCATGGCACTGATGTATTACATGAAGACAAGTTGATTCCCTCACACTGCACTTCTAACCTTTGCAGATGCTGTCAGTAAAGCTATAGATAACAACAAACTAGTCTTCATCTTATTTCTAGACTTGCCTAAAGCCTGCAACACAGTTTGTCACAACAGACATCTACTTCAAATGTTCTCACTAGATCTATCTCAGCCCACTTTCTATGGTTCAAAAACTACTTGTTCGATAAGTATCAGTCAGTGATAGGCACTACACCCTCTTTCCATACCTCTTAGTCACCACTGGTGTACTATAAGGCTCTATCCTTGGTCTCCTCTTTAACATTCACACCAGCACACTCCACACATACACACAGCAGGCCTCCCTAATGTAATACACAGATGCCTGACTTCACACTCATATGCAAATCATACAATGTGACACATCTCCAAAAAAGAAAAAATATACTTAGAAGCTTTAACAGCCACTGAAACATGCCTGTCTAACTCACAATACGTGCTCAACCAAAAAAAATTAAAAAATTAAAAAAAAAAAACAAAATTTAAAATCCTTTTTCTTAGTAATACAACCATCAAGGTCACTTCTCATAGAAAAGTATTAGGAATGATAGTGGATGGTAATCTTATATTTGACTTGCATATACAAAATAGAATTAAAAAACTCAGCAATAACTAGTGATGCTTTGCAGTGCCAAAAATGTTCTCACCAGTACAACTAAAACTACTTACCTCCTTACTTACATGTCAAGCAAAGCACCTCTTTGGCCCTCTTCAAAAGGAATCTTGATGGCTGGATGGGAGAAAAGAAATTCACCCCAGAGATCATGTCAGTCACCCTGCTAGACAGGGGTCCAGGGAAGTAAATAGTGTGGGAAGAAATAGCCAGGGAATTGTTATGGCTAGGCTTGTATAGGCACTAGGGCCGATAGCCTAGTACCAGCCTATGAAACTATGAACCTACTCTCACCACTTTATGTTGCTCACATCCTTACTAACCTCTAGGGATTACAAAAGTCAAAACTTGAACAATGCTATAATAAAGTGGATACATTTGCAGCACGTACCCCTTTCAGAACCTAGCACTATATAACATTAAAACCTGAAGTGGTTACAACAACTCCATCAGCTAACATATTCAGAGCTTCTTACCAACTAAAAAGTTATCTGGCATCCATCTGCTTGTCAAATTCTAAATACCATTCTACACAACCATTTTCCCAACTGGTCATTATGATCAAATGACCAAAAACTCTCAGCATACACAAACCTGTGAAATCTGCTGGGCATGGTCTGTACTCATACCATAGTGTTAACGTCTGGAAATCTTTATCTGAATCCATAAATTCTGTACCCTCACTCCAGTCCTCTAAAGCCATTCTGAAAGACTTCCTAGCCAAAATATGTCTCTGTTCTTTCTCAAGCCCAGTATGAACTATATACCTAAATATGAATGGATACCTTTTCATACCTTACTCTTCCTTACTCTCCCTTCTTCACTCACTTCCTCACTTGAATCTATTTTTCTCCCTGACACTCTTTCTAAACATGCCATAACCATGTTTTTTTCTCTCACTTCATATTGTAATTCCTGTTTGTTTTATACTGACTTGCCTTTAATTTCTCTATAAAATGATTACATTTCTCTAAATATTAAATCAGTGTCATAGAAGTTGTATCTATTCTTAGCCAATATTTTCACATAATGTCTAATTTGCCATAATTATTTAAACTTTAGATGTTTTGTATTATTTTTGAAGATTGTATAATGATTGTTCTTAAAATGTTTTTGTAATACTTTATCTCTTTTCTCCCCAGGGCATCCAGTGAAAATGGGCAACTACCCATTTGGACTTTTCCAGTAATCAGATCAATACATAAATAATACAGAATAATGTACTTGTCTAAGCATATGGCACATACTGACAGACCACAGCATTTCATCACTAAGAAAATCAAGGGCATGTCTTCCTTGGGCTACACAGACCACCTTAAAGTGCTCTCTGTCTCTCTTTTCTGTTTACTAGAGGCTCTTGAAAGAAGATCTTTGTCCAGCATACAGAGCTGTGAAGAATCCAGTCACATCTCCAAAACAAATAATACCCAAAACTCACATTCAGGAGAACTGACTTTCTACCAATATACATGGTGGTGAGACAGATATTTCTCTGACAGACTCCCTCTTTTATGAAATTCACTTCCCTTGAATGAAAAACAAAGTAGGTCTCAGATCCTTTTTAAGCACAACCTGGATTAATGGATGGGTAATCTAAAATATACCCTATGTCTGGCCCTTCAACCCTTTATTTGAAGGGGTTGAAACTAGGTATTAAATATTTACGTTGTTGGGTGCTTCTGAAATGGGCTCTTGAATCTAGGCTGTAGATGCTCCACTATATCAATGGCCTGGACATAGAACTCAGAAAGATTTTTATGAGGGAACAGGAAAATAGAAATAGGCTGCTAATTAAGATCTTCAAACTGAATCCATTAAGGGTCTCATTTAGATAGCATATGATTAATTGCCATGTAAAGATTAAACCCTACATCCCTACATAAAAATCACACTGCCATTTAGTAACACTGAAAAAAATATCTAAAACTCTGAAATACCTACTTTATGAGCCTCTCCTAATCATTTCAGCTGCACGATTGGCTGAGTGGATGAAGGTCAAGAACTTAGTGTCTTGAGTCACTCCAGTAGCATACAAAGATAAAGCCCTGACTATTCCTTAGCCAACCAGGGTTCATTTGGAAGCTCAGGTGACTGACAGAGTGGCTGCAAAGGGATAGCCATACCCATTCAGTATAGGAGGGTGCTTGCTGATACCCTCCATAAGGGTTGGTGCCCTCAAATCTAATCAAAGAGCATGAGGTACAGATGGGGAAAGGGAGTTGGTAGGTCATAAAAAAATCCCATCCTGGACATAAGCACAGATAAGCTGTGCCCCCAGGACACCTTTAGGGTCCACAACCAGCCCCAGCAAAACTGGAGTAAGTCTGGAGAGATTGGAGAGTTGCTGGTAGACCCAGTGAGGACATAGTATACTGGGCCAGTAAAAATGAGACCTGCGGGGACAGAAATATTAAAAAAAAATGTAGTGTTCTGGTGAGTTTAACCGCAATATATTGTGTTGTGTAAGCTGGTGATGCAATTTTTTGTGTTTTTCTTCTTTTCTTCACTGTAGTGCAACTATGGAGTTAGTATATTTAATTTTCATGGGTATGGAGGACTTATCTCCACATTGGGGGCTGCAAGGATCTAATAGGTTCATTCTGGCATTACCAATAAGTTAATCAAACTAAATGTAAATCCCCTACATTACCTATTGAATACTAAAGTGGCTTACTGGAAGAGCCCAATCCATTAGTTTAGGAGAACTGCTCTAACATAAAAGAGTAGTTACATGTGGTGTCCACCACTGATCAGTCCTATGACCAATTCTTTTTAGTATTTACTCCTCTGGTGTCAAGGCCAACATCAAGGTCTTGTTGCTGATCAGTTTTGCAGATACCTGCAAATTTAGAGCTGTCATAAACTCCCTATCTGACTTCCAAATTCTTCATTGGAACCCAACACAGATAAAATAAATGATGTCAGGACACACTCTTTATTAAACTGTCAAAATTCAGCATTGTGTCAGCAAAGCTGGCCATCATGCACCTACCACATAGGAGATACCCTTTGCAAATTGATTCAGTTATTAGTTATCTGTGCACTTTAATAGAGAAATATCCTGTGATCACCATGTAGTCACTATCGTTAGAAAATCCTATCTGGCCAGACTGATAACCAGAGGTATATCTATTAAATCTAAGGATGTTATCTTCTCTATGTCTCTCTACTCCCCAATCAGACTCATTATAGAGTATAATGCTGCCTTTAGTATGTATTTGTATAAGCAAATGACTCATCCCGACAGACCACAGAATTTCATCACTTAGAATATCAAGGACATTTCTTACTTGTTCTTCCCAGACCACTTTAAAGTGCCATATATCTTTATTGTTTCCTACAAACTCCTGAAAGGGGATGTCTGTCTAGCCTACAGATTCAAAATGGATCCAGTCACATCTGCAAAACTAATAACACCCTAAACATGCATTTAGAAGAACTGAACTTCCACCAATAGGACCTGGTGATGACATAAATATTTCAACCAGATATTCCTTCTTTTATGGAATTCTCTTCACTTGATTGAAAAGCAAAATGGCTCTCACAGTAGAGTAGCTATGGCGGGGTGAGAATTGCAACTGTACCAGCTGCAAAGTGTTGAGGGGAAGAAATCTGCTGATTCCAACTTTTCTTTAATGCAGAACTGACTTTTAAAAGCTGGTAGGACATTTGCCGTCAAACCTGAGTGGCGTACTGCTCCATGTGTGGTGTAAACTGTAGCAAGCAGTTTGCTACAGTTTAAAAGTTAGAAAAAAAATCTTTTTTTAACTAAAACTTGAGTGCTGTAGTGTTCCGTGCAGGCAGGATATAAAGTATATTTTTGTAGCAAGCAGTTTGCTACAGTTTGAAAAGATTTTCTTTAACTCATTCAAGCATATAGCTTTGCTTTTTCATACTTCCAGTTCAAACCCATATCTCCAAATGGCTAGTAATAGGCAGTATTAGAAAGGGCATGGAATTATTAACAAAGTGGTACTGTGATTGCTAACCTAGGATGTCCTACATTAGAGAAATTATTTACTGATTGTCATTTATTTAGACTTTCATATTTATATTCATATTTTCATAACTGAGAGACCTATATACTATTGAGGGGTGTGGTGTGAAATGTCATGATGTGAGACAATAAAATTAATTATTGATGTCCATTTATATTACACTATATTTGAGGTATTGTTAATTGTTTGTCAGTAATTATGAAATAATCAATACTTTCAAATGTGCTTAATATTTCAAAAAACAAGTCACTTAAAAACTATTGCATAGTATAAGGTAAAACCTTACATACTGTTGAAGAAATGTTCCTATGATATTTGCACTGTAGTTGGACATCTTGAGAGATATTCATATTATTTAAATGGTTAATTATGTAGTTAAGCATGAGTTTTCATATTTCTGTAAATATCTCAATAAACAAGAACTCAGAGAGGAATTTCTTGTTGAAATATATTATTAAAACACTGAATGCAAACACTGATTAACAAAAGTGCTCTAATAATATATGTCTAAGTTGTGCAGTTTCTAAGATATGATAATGTGTGTAAGTTTGGTGAAAAATATAACTCTGGGTTTGTATGCATTGTAATATATTATAGTATTTATCAAAAGACTATGAATGCACTGCATATTATCACTGTAAAGAATGCTTCTTACCGGTCATTAATATTTGCACAGCTTTAATAACTTCTATTGTTCACAAAATATTTATGTCTGTTTATCTTATGATTTTTAAGTTGAGTTTGAGAAAAATGCTCTGGAATGTTAGTATTTTTGTAGGCAGCTAAAAGTGTAACATTCCATATCACAGGCTCAGTGTTAATGAGCTAAACCAAAACCTGAGAGCCATGGTGCTCCATGCAGGCAGGGTATAGACTTTAGCAACCATTTGCTAGTTTAAAAAGAAGAAATGCAATTTTTAAACTAAAATATTGTGCAAATTCAACATGGAGTATAAAATAACATATGTACATTTCTGACAACATAAATGATCCTTAGTTTTTTTAACAACAGCCAAATAGTAATCCATTTCTAGTTTTTCTGCTAACTCCTGTCTCATTTTTTTTATTCTGAACTCTTGTAAGTATTACTGTTTTGTCATCTCACCACTATTCCTATACAGAATAATTGAATCAAGGTGTTGTTCTCCGTCTTTTCTGTTAAGTGTCATAGACTGCTACAATATAGCTACAAATTCTCCCTTCTCCCACATTTTCCATAATATCTTAAAATAGGAAAACCTTTTCTAAATATTTTATCATTGGTCAGACCAGGTTTACAGTCACATGATGTAACAGATTCTCAGAATTGTTTCAGTTTTTTACATGTGAACAGATACCTTATCTATCTATCTATCTATCTATCTATCTATCTATCTATCTATCTATCTATCTATCTATCTGTCTATCTATCTATCTATATATAGATATAGCTATGTTATTCCAATAAATGCATATTGCCTGTACTTTGGTTGCTACAAATCTTTTGCTTACATATCAGGGTATCCTTTACAGGTGTATTCATGTTTCCAGAATCCTGTTGGGACAGAACTTCCCTTTGATCTAAAATTTCAGAAAACTCCACCAGCATCGTTCAAAGACAACGACATTATGGTAAGTTAATAATTCTAGCTGTAGAATAGTAACAGTCTGTAACAACAACTTTGTCGGCAGTGTGCATTTCAGTCTATCATTTTTACTGTTAGCATTCTCTTCAGAACTTTCATAATTTATCAACATGACCCCACCCCCAGATTTGTAACAAATTAGAACTTTACTTCATCTTTTTTCACAGAAGATGGGGCATTTCTTATTGGAGTTTTAGACTTTGAAGCAGACAATCCAGTCTTAATTGTTATGCCTTTAACTAAAATGCATTCTGCTATAAGTACTATATTATTACAGTCCTTAGAATCATTTTTATTATTACAGTCCTTAGAATCATTTTGTTGTATCAAATTTCTTATATTTCTAGGTAAATGTCTTTCAAATCTGTTCATTGTGAAAAGTTCTAATCAATTTACTTCTGTTATCATGTTTGAGCCATAGCTATAAAATGTGATTTAAATCAGGTATCTGCACTCTTTCCAGTTTGTCACCTTTAAAGGTTTAGTTATAATATGCACTGTTTGTACTTTAGAGACTTTTCTTAGCTTTGTCATAGTCGATGTAATCAGTTCCCTCCTATTCCACATGCATTTTCAGTGCTTTTCTTGTCAGTTGGGATGTCAGGAGGTTTGTCTGGTCAACTCAATACCACTTTTCAATGCTGGCAGTGTTAACACATTATCAAGTAGCATTCAAAGTAATCTTTTTTGTGTACCTTTTTCATTGCAGCCATATTCTTTTGATTCACATCTACATTAACCATCACAGCAGTTTTTGCTGCAGTTGTACTAGAGTCTCCATCTTAGCCTCAAACAATATTTTTAATACGTCTTCCATAACTGGGTTAATTATACAAGCAGCAGAGAAATGAATCATTTTAGTGACACAAGTGCAACAGTAGATGTACCTCATTAAAAAACAAAGTTGTTAGCCCAAATTGTAATGCATTTGGCAGCAGATGTATTACTAGGAATTGTATATGGCAAGCTCTTGGCTAACTTTCCACATTTTTCACAAATGAAAGGTCTAAGGAAAGGAAGCAGCATATATATGTATATGTGGGAGCACTTTACATAATCGAATTACTGAAAGCTCGAATTGCATATGGTCAAGATCATATGCTCGAATGTGTAAAGAGTTAAAAAATAACACTTTACTAACCTTAAAACATTGCTTACACACAGAGGCAAGGATCCTTGTACCCTCTGTGTGTAAGTAATGTTTTAATTTTTTTTGCGATATTGTCAGGAAACGGGAAATCTCCCGTTTTGCGCTTCTGCATACAGCACAAAATGTAAGATTTCTCTTTTCCCCACTGTAGCACAATCTCGGAGTTGGTATATTTAAGTAGGGGGGGAGTGGAGGGCACATCCCCCCACATGGGGGTGCAGGGGGCAAAGCCCCCCTGCAAAAGCGATGTTTGACTTTTTTTTTTTTTTTTTTTTACGTTTCATTTTAGGAGTTTGAGTTTCCAAAAATTGATCTTATGGTCTCGACCATATGAAGTTCGGGTTTTGGGGATTCCAGCTTCTAAAGTGAATCCGTATATGTATATGTATGTGTGTGTGTGTGTGTGTGTGTGTATACACACACACACACACACACACACACACACACATATATATATATATATATATATATATATATATATATATATATAGTTTTTATTAATGCCCACCCCTCCAAGCATGTCTAAAGGTTAGTTCCCTGTGCTTTCTCCTATTAACCTGGTGAACTTGCACATCCTGAGGCAATGTAGCAACTGCCTCATATACATTGACAACCCTCTCCTCTTACCTCCCAACACCCAGACTTGCAAGAAAGGCACTTATATATCCAAATTGGAAGCCATGCACTCTCCAGCCAAGACCAGAAGAGTTGGTCACCAGCACTGCCTTCACATAAAAACACAAACCACACACCCACCTTTGCAGAGGCTCTCAATAAAATTCTACTCAAACAGCAGAGACCTCCAAGACAGAAATGCACTCGACCACTACAACACAACACTAATCACGAGACAGATAACTCTTCTAAACAGTGTGACACTCAACCAAATCCCCTAAGGCCAAACAGCATGGCCAACACACTAGTCATAGGTGACTTGATAATGATGCACACTGATGTCCCACTCGCTAGGTTGAATATGGAGAAAGTAACAGTCAGCTGCCTATCAGGTGCCAGGATCCACCACATAACGCATGCACTCAGGTCCCTCAACAACAGGTACAAATATGACTCTGTCATTGTGCATGTGGGTGTGAATGACCTGAGACATACCTCCCTGGACTACATGAAAAGAGACATGGAGGAGCTCTCGGATTATGTAGCCCAGGCGGGTATAACCCTAGCCCTGAGCAGCATCCTACCATCACGCAGAATGATACCATAGTACAAACAGAAAATTATTGATTTCAACAATCGGCTAAGTTTTTGGTGTCATTCTAAGGGGATCCACTATCTATTTACCTGGGATGACATGACTGACAGACTTCATTGCATTGTCAGGGATGCCCTGCATATGTCACTCCTGAGCTTCCGAATATTGGCCAAGGCTTTTGCCACCCCTATAGTGCTTTTTTTTAGGCGTTGTTCCAAAGACCAAATTACCACCATAACAAGAATGACTAATGAAGTATATTGATACTAATTATGGATGCTATCTATACTTTCTGATGATAGCTTGCCCATGAGGTTTTAGTTTATAAAAAGCCACTTGGATTATAAATGTTCTGAATGTTGTTTCCAGGTTTTTGGTTGAAATTTAGCCTGGTTATTACCGATTTTGATGAATTTTTCTTAATTATGTACTGATTTACTAATTTAATTTATAATTGAAACTAATGCCTTACTATATAAGACAGTCATATTCTGTGTAATTTGTAACCTGAAGAAGCGCAATTTTCATTGCGTGAAAGCGCTCGTTCCTGTTTTATCAATAAATGATTTTTGATCTACTTCGTGGTGGTTTCAAGCAATTTTTCAGCTCTGTTCCTCTACTTTTGATGTAAGAAACCTTTGGATGATCGGTCTTTGTTTTTTGCTGTTGGTGTTCCTGTTTTTGCATTTGACCGGTCTTCACACGATGGATACACAGAACATTGAATTAGACTACAATCCAGTAAGTACCATGGCTAATGAGAACTGGAACTGCCTTTTTTACCAGAAAGATAATCCGCTATTGCATATGGATATTAATGGTGAAGCTCACACTAGTCCATCTAGTACGAACGAGAATATGTATGAGTTTTTCGGAAGTCTGAGAGCTTTAGAAAATGATTTGTACCGCCTGCATAGGCTTGTCTGGCAGAGAAGGCACTTACAGGCGTGCCTACACTTCCAGGTTATCCCCCGTGGCATGCGTGTTCTATGCATGCCGACCTATGGGGATAGCCATCCTGAGTTACTTCGACAATGGCAAAAGCTGAACATCGATTTTGGAAATAGATACATCCAGTTACTATCGGATTACTTTACACCGATTGAAGCGGAGCTTCTTACAAAGGTAGAGGAACAATATAATTCACTTACTGCTATTTATCAGACAGAGTTTTGTAAATCTAAAGTGCAAGCCATGAATAGACAGCTGTCTCTATATAGTAGTAAATTGGAGCAGACAAAAATCAGAAAGCTGAAACGTGACTGTGAGGATTTTTGCCTCGGCCGTATTTTTGTATGGCCGAGACCTGGTTTGAATAATAAGCCACGTTCTGAACAAATATTAACAGCTTCTAGCTCTAGTAATAATGACACTGTGACTGTGCAGAATGAAATGACTGACAATAGATTGCAGTTAGACAGTGCCATCAATGAGGTGCCTGATTTATCTGACACACCTGTAGCTTCTTTACCCTGCAACCAACAGGGATTTGTTCATCAAAGCACTTTGGGTGCGAAACCCAAAACTGTTGGTCTGAATAAAAAGTTTATGGCGCCTATGCCCCTAAATTTTCCCCTCCCCTACAAAGAGGCAGTGCGTGCTCGTTCCAACAGCCGTGGAAGGGGAAAAAGGAAACTATCGGGAGAGACATCGGAACAAAGAAGAAGGATGAAAATATAAACTGTTTGTTTTTTAATTTGTCAACTAGGCTATTTACAACAAATGAACAGTATATATTGAATAAGGGTTTATCATTCATTCCTTCCAAGCATAGTATTATATCTGATACCTTAATAGGTTTACGTAAGTTCTGTAGGAAACTTTCTCTCAAGGTGTTATTCAAGGACAATTCGTCCAATTTTGTATACAACCAATGTGATGCCACTGTTTGTAGGAAGAGAAGTACCTTTATGCCCCCACCTGTACAATCTGTTGAATGTTTTTTGAAAACGTGCGAACGGGACTTTTACCATTACTATGACTGTCATGATAAAAAGAACACCTTCGTGAATTTAAGTGCAATAGAGGGATCTGAGTTGAAAAATCTATGTAATGATTCTAGTCTTGTTTTTAAACCAGCGGATAAGGGAGGGGGCATTGTTGCGATGGATACAATCTTTTATCAGCAGTTAATGTTGAACATGCTGAATAATGATAGTGCATACAAGGCAATAGAGAAATCGGGTGTAAAGTCAATAACACAGTATGTTTATGACACTCTGTATGATATGTTAATGACCAGATCCATTGACAAATCTCTCTATGACTTCTTGGTGATAGATTTTCCTTTGATACCTATAATCAAAGGTTTGCCCAAGTTACACAAGGGCAAACATCCACCCCCATTGCGTCCCATTGTATCAGGTGATCATTGGGTCACACAAAATATATCCTCATATATACAAACTAGATTGGGAGTGCTTGTTAAGAAAATACCCACTATACTACTTGACTCTTTTAGATTGTTGGATGATTTGAAATTGGATATGGTGAAAAACAATATAAAACATGACACCTTGTTAGTAACACTAGATATTGAGAGTCTTTTTACCAATATTCCCAATGAATATGGCGTGAATGCAATCAGAATGCATATGACAGAACTAAAAATAGATAATGTGGAGATCATGAATATATGTTGTATGTTGGACCTTGTTCTGAATAATAACATTTTCCTCTATGACAATAAGGTATATGCACAAACATGGGGGGTGGCCATGGGCACCCCCTGTGCTAATGCATATGCCAACCTTGTTGTTTTTGAGTGGGAAAAGGAACACATCTTTAATGATCCCAGATTTGAGAATGTCGTCTTATATAGACGCTTTATAGACAACATTTTAATATTGTGGAATGGGGATGAAACTACTTTAAACTCATTTATCAACTACATGAATAATGCTACTTCCTTCTTTAAATTTACTCATGAATTTTCTAAGTTTAATATCAACTTTCTAGATATCACTATTAAGAAAGACACCAAATGTGAATTAGTAACCACGCTTTATAGAAAATCCTGCTGGAGGAATGGGATTCTCCAATATAACAGTCTACACCCGCGTCATATTTTTCAAAATATAATTAAGAACCAGATGAACAGGATATTGAGAATATGTAGTGACTATTCAGATGCTCTTAAATTAATTAATACTCAGAAGAAATATTTTATAGACAGGGGCTATCCATTGAAATTAATAGATGATGTGTTGAAATCCATATTTGATAACACTATGCCCCAGACTAAATCATTTAAACCCCATAGAATAAAGAACAGGGTCCAAAAAGTACAATATGATATAAAATATACTAGTGATGTGCAGCATTTAACTAATATAGTGAGAGGAAATTGGAAGATCTTGTTATCAGACATAATAGTTTCAGAAATACTTAGTGAAAAACCAGCTTTTAGATATACGAATTGTATGAATTTAAAAAGGTTGTTATGTAAAGAAAAACTAGACGTCACATCTATTGATGTCAGGTCTCAATTGAAAACAGGCACTTTTCCATGTGGAAAATGTTCGCTTTGTGGATACATCATCAAGAAGAGTGGTTCCAATGCTTTAGGCATTGAATTAAGCAAAAAATCTACGTTTTATGCAACTTGTAACACCAGAAACGTTATCTATTTAGCTACTTGTAACCTTTGTGACAGTTATTATGTGGGATTGACTTCGCGCAGGCTTAGAGACCGGATATATAACCACGTCTATGAGATAAGAAGAAATAGCTCTACCAATGCATTGGCTATGCATTGTAATATCCACCCTAAACATAGTTTTGTGTTTCAGGTTCTACAAATAATAGATCTAAATAGAAGGGAAGGTGACCATATGAACACCTTGGAAACCTTTGAACTGAGATGGATTCTAAGTTTGAAAGCCCATATACCACCTGGCCTTAACACCGTGGTCAATATCCGACCAGCCTTGCTAGGTCCCACTTGATTTACTATCTTGTTACCCTATATTCTCAAGTGAATAAGTGATGTATTATGCTGCGCACAGTTCATAAGTAAGATTTCTCTATGAAGACCTTCAGCTTTGTTTTAGGTTATTTATCCCAGTTAGGTTTTGGGTGTTTTGCATTCTTTGCCTGATCATTGTAATCTATGTCCTACTAACATCCATATTATGTTGCGCACAGTTCATAAGTAAGATTTCTCTATGAAGACCTTCAGCTTTGTCTTAGGCTGTCTATCATAGTTAGGTTTTGGGTGTTTCGCACCTTTTGCTTGATGCTTGTAATTCATGTCCTATAAACATCCATTGTTGATATCAGTTGATATTTTAGTAACAATGATATGCCTTGTTTACAGTATGTTCATTACTCTAGCATGTTTGCCAGTACATTCAGGTATTCCGCTGTATACGGAACCACCTAGGAATCAATTATTGTATGACCTTGGCTCTTAGCATGATATTGATATCAATAGATTCTAATATATATGTTTGTCATAGCTAGAATATGTGTATATTTATATTTCTTATATAACTATTTTAGCTTGTAATCCAGTCGTTTTGACTGACATAGTTGTTTAGTTTCCTAATTTGTTTGTTACCTCCTTTTTGATTACTATTACTTATCATAGGTGTACTTGATATTAATGATATTTAAGTACTCTATATATAGTATTATATTTCATAATATTGAACTTACGTACAAATTGATATTTATTTGATTATTTATTTAAATATATATTTATTTTTAACATTTACAGTTGATGTCTGCTTTGAACTATTAAATACATGTAAGTGGTTTTTGAATTATTATTATTGTATTATTATAGATTTGCTTTATTAGTAGGGTTCATATGAGATGGAGTAGAATCTAAAGGTTTTCCACATGTCTTAGCTTAGTTTTAGTTTTAGTTTTAGTTTTAGTTTTAGTTTTAGTTAGTTGTTTTATATGCTGTTTTATTTGATTTCATGGGGTTGATACGAAGTATATCTAATGTAATTATAATCATTATGTCACACTTTACGCATCTATGCCTTTATGACACATGACACTACCATTAGGTGTTTGTTAGTGTGTAAAAACTAGAAAATATTTATTTTATTTTGCCTTATTTTGTTTTGTTTCTGTTGACCTGGAAGCGCATCTCACAACAGTGAAATGCTCTGAATCAGTTGTCCTCCATATATGGGCAAGACTTCCTTAAGGATGTTTTACGGATTACACTTACATCAATTATGAATGTAGTTGGTATTTCTTTTACGACAATTTGATTATGATCATGATATTTTATTTTGTATTATAAAGCTATGACAACACATGGCATTGTAACTATGCATTTATTAGTATAAATAATACAAATATCTATTTGCTTTTATTATACCTGGTTGACATGAAAATGAAACTCAAAATGATGTTATACTTTGATTGAGCTTTTTCCAAATATGGGCATGGCTTCCTCAAGAATGACTAATGAAATATATTGATACTAATTATGGATGCTATCTATACTTTCTGATGATAGCTTGCCCATGAGGTTTTAGTTTATAAAAAGCCACTTGGATTATAAATGTTCTGAATGTTGTTTCCAGGTTTTTGGTTGAAATTTAGCCTGGTTATTACCGATTTTGATGAATTTTTCTTAATTATGTACTGATTTACTAATTTAATTTATAATTGAAACTAATGCCTTACTATATAAGACAGTCATATTCTGTGTAATTTGTAACCTGAAGAAGCGCAATTTTCATTGCGTGAAAGCACTCGTTCCTGTTTTATCAATAAATGATTTTTGATCTACTTCGTGGTGGTTTCAAGCAATTTTTCAGCTCTACCACCATAACAAACAAATGCAATATGAGGGTAATGCCGCTTAACGCTAGAAGTCTAAATCTCAAAATGCACTCACTCAAAGCACTCCTTAAAATGGAGAACATCAACATTTGTGCTGTAACAGAGCCTAGTTCAAGGCAGCAGAAAGCACCCCTGCACTACCAGGCTATAACTCATTCCACCCCTTTCAGCCACAAAACTTAGACCGAAGCTCAAAGGCGGTGGTGTTTCCATATTCATAAAGGATGCACACACCTCTAGACTGGCAGCCCAACATAATGCATCTGAGATACTTCAGGTGCAGGTAACATTGTGTAAGACAGCGATTCAGGTTGTAGCCTGCTATAGGTCCCCAACCATGTCCCAAGACTCACAATCCACCTTCCTAAGCAACCTGGAGAGTATTAGGGTCCAGCCTAACACTATCATACCAGGTGACTTCAACTACCCCTCCATTAACTGGAGAAACTATTTGTGTACCAATACACTTGCCCAATGTTTCCGGGAATTCATTAATTTCAATGCCCTGGACCAGCTTGTTCTTACCCCCACTATAGGTAGCAACATCCTTGACCTGGTTATTACTAACATGGCTGACTGTTGCTCTACACCAATAGCCAACAACTCCCTGGTTAGATCTGAACACAAACTAAACACCTTGGAAATCCACATCCCTCCCATTGACACCCCCCCCCCCCCGCAAAGTTAACCACCATGAAAATCTTCTCCAAAGGTAACTTTGGGCTCCTAAAAACAGAGGTGGCTAACGTCATGACACCCATGCAAATGGAGAATAGTTGCATGACCGCCAAATCATACACCAATGCAATGTACGAACTAAGACGCTCTCCTCCAAAAAAAGGAAGCCAATCTGGTGGTCCCCTGCCATAAACAAACTTTACAACAGGAGGAGGAAACTAATGTGGAATAAAGTAAGGTCCAAGATTGGAAAAACTCCCTTATCACCCTCAACAAAAAGTTAAGATCCCTCATCAAATCCTCTAAAGCTAGCTATGAAAACAGATTTGCAGCAGATAGTAAATACAACCACAAGGCCTTCTATAGTTATGTAAAGACTCTCCATAGCAATACCCAGATTTGCTCTGACGCACAATGGTACCTCCTGTACTGAGCCAACAGATATTTCCAATACACTGGCCGAAAGATTCAGTGCCAACTTTACTCCGCTCCCCCGAAGGACCAATCACAATACCAGCAGATTGCCAGGCACCCATTATTACCACTGCACAGGTTAAAACAGCACTGTCCAATGCCAAGAATACAGCTTCTATGGGGCCTGACAATATCCCTGGCTGTGTTCTACATAAACAACAGAGCAAACTGGCACCTCACCTGTGTGCCCTGTTTAATCACAGCTTCAACCCAGGCTTTGTCCCTACCAGGCTTTGACACTGTTGCAGTCATCCCTCTCCACAAAGGAGGTAGTGACTACAGACCCTGGGAACTATCACCCCATTAGCCTGATGAGTCTGATATACAAAGCTATGGAATGCATCATCATGGACCTAATAAAGAAGTATATAGGGAATCTACAAACTCTGGATCCTACACAGTTTGGTTTTGTGAAGGGTAGATCATGCCTGCTCAACTTGGTTGACTTCTTTGAGTCAGTCAACAAAGATGTGGTTGAAGGCAAGGTGGTTCATACAGCCTTTGATACCATTCCCAACTCAGGAATCATAGGAAAAACTCACTAAGCTAGGCATCAACCCCTATATCACTAGATGGGTTGCAAACTGACTCACAGATAGAACTCACAGTGTGAAAGTAGCTGACTCCAAGTCAGATTGCAAACCAGTCACGATTGAAGTCCCACAGGGTTTGGTCCTGGGTACTCTTCTGTTTGGTATCTACTTCTCCGAAGTCCAGGCCAACACGGGGGACTCTGGCAACATTTGCAAATGACTGCATGCTGAGAGCTATTATTAACTTCCCAAATTATGTTGACATCCTACAGAAAGGCTGCAATGAGACCAATGACTGGTGTCAGAACTGAGTCTATATTACATGATTAAATGATCACAATTGCGAACGCTCTAAAGAGTGAAAAGGCAACATATCGAAAACATTATTGTGGGGGGCTGCTCCTCCACAGCCCTGTTAAATATATATATATATATATATATATATATATATATATATATATATATATATATGTATATATATATACACACACACATATATATATAGATATAGATATATATATATATATATATATATATATATATATATATATATATACCAACTCTGAGATTGCACTACAGTGAGGAAAGGATAAATATTCCATTCTTCACTGTACTGCAATCCCACAAAAAGAACTTCAGTGTGCTGCCTTTTCGCTCTTTAGAACATTCACAATTGTGATCATTTTATCACGTAATATAGACCCATCAGAACCACGGCCTTAAGCTCAATGCCAAAAAATATGTTGTCATCCCCCTTGGGAAAAACCCGGTTCCCTTGAATTACCACATCAATGGTAGTCCACTGAACACAGAAGGCTTTATAAGAGATCTGGGAACACAGGCTGACAACAACCTCTCTTTTGACCACCACTTTGAAACTGTGGTCAGAAAGTCCTTCTATGTGGCACATCTTATTACTAAGGGTTTGCATCCAGGAAGAAAGAGGTCATTGTCTCCCTCTACTCTTCCCTCATTAGGCCAATCTTCGAGTATAATGCCCTATTTGGCATGTGCCTCACTAGACACCTGAAACAACTGGAGAGGCCACAAAAGTACCTCACAAAGAGGATCCTAGGCCTTAAACACTTGTCCTATATGGACAGACTCAAAAAACTCCAACTATTCTCTGTCTCATATCGCCTACTTAGAGGCGATCTCTGCTTGACTTACATAGCCATTATCTGACACAGCTCTGTTATAAATGCTACATCTAAAGAAATCCCAATTCCTCCACACCGCACACTCTAGAGACCTCAACCTCATTATCACAATCAAGAGAACATGCTGGAGGGACAGGTTCATAACCCAGAGACTGCCCATGCTATGGAATAGACTTCCCTTACATGTCAAGCAGAGCACCTCACTGGCCCTGTCCAACAGAAATCTTGATGAGTGGATGGGAAATAGAAAATTCACCCCGGGGATCACTTCAGTGGCTCTACTCGACAGAGATACTGGGAACTAAGGTCGGTTGGCACAATGCCAGGGTAATCCTATGGATTAGGCTTGTAAAGGCTCCAGGGCCATTAGCCTAGTACACACCTATGAATATATATATATATATATAGATATATATATATATATATATATATATATATATATATATATCTATATATATATATATATATATATATATATATATATATATATATATGCATATATATATCACTCATTTTCCAAAATGGAAATAAAAAAATGTATCTTTTAAATTTTAAAACACACACACACACACACACACACACACACACACACACACACACACACACACACACACACACACACACAAACAAACACACACACACACACACACACACACACACACACACACACACACAAACACATAGACATATGTATAGAACTATACATATATATATATATATATATATATATATATATATATATATATATATATATATATATATGTGTGTGTGTGTGTGTGTGTGTATTGTATATGTCTATAAACATATATTTAACATTTCCAAAAATGGAATGCACTTGAAAGAGAAGTCCAAGGTTGTATCCCACTCTTTATTCTGAGTACCAGGTATCTGCATTAAATATACCTCTAGAGTAGGCGCTAATGGAGCTGCATTTCTCCACACATCAGGATTTTCTATATGCTCCTTCTTCCATCTTGGTTGATCCTTCACTTAATAGAATAACTTGGTGTTGACTGCTTGCTCTCTTTCATCATGTATAGTACAATAATTGCCAACTTGCATCTTCTTACTTAACTAATGCTCACTAATACTGTGGGACCTTTTTATTCACTTGGCATTTAAAGGTACAAACATATTCTGACTATTTAATATGTTGCAATATATCTAGCTCCATTACATTTAGATGTACTCAGATAAATAGATATACACACGCACACACACACACACACCCACACACACACACACACCTATATATATATATATATATATATATATATATATATATATATATATGTGTGTGTGTGTGTGTGTGTGTTTGTGTGCGCATGTGTGTGTGTAGATTATACACACACATGCACGCCCACCCCGTTAAAGTCACATACACTTGGAAAAAAAGGAAGAGGTGAAAAAAATAAAAGTCACTGAGGTGAAAAAAATAAAAGTCACTGTTTCCCTGTTAGTATCTCTAACACAAATAGTTCCAATACACTAAAACCTGAACTTTCAGAATGCACACTCTCCAGTGATGTTTTCTCTTGATAACATTCCACATATTTAACTGTGACATTCCCCTCCAACTTATCTGATGTGTGTGGAAACAGGAATAATAGATGGGTCAAAGACTCCTTATCTATCATAAAAAGAAACATAAATGTGTATAAATTGCCAGTGTCAGACAATTATATTTCAAGTACATGCAACAGGAGGCAGAAATCTAATACCTTTGCTTTTCAAGCAGGTGATGATGATGATGATGATGATAACGGTCATGATGATGATGATGTTAGTAGTGATGATGATGAAGGAGCTGATGTCATGGTATAATCTGGGGTAGGAAAAAAAAGAAAAAAGAAAACAAGGACAACCTTTTGAATCCTTCATTTTGGAGCTTTGCAAAGGCAAAAGCAATATGTCAAAAATCCCCATAAGCTTTTAAGGAAGTCAGGAAATCACATCATCTAATACACTTAATTCTTTGTTATGAATTTGCTACAGTCATGGTGTAGCATTCATACTCACATCCATTCTCATATCTCCTGAACTGTGTATCTTTCAACATTGTTATCATTCATCATGTACATTATTTTCACATTTCTGACATGGCTGCTCATTAAATTCCCCACCTAACAGACATGTCTCCTTTAAATCTCTTACTGTTATTCAGTTAGACAGTAAAAGTGCATTTTCATTTGTCTCTGGAGGTTTATGGTGACACTGGAATTGTTATAGCCTCACCTTAATTCCATTTAATGATAAAACTTTTTGCCAAGCACTTCTGTAATTTTAATAATCTTCTCTTAGCATGTTCCCTAATTCTACCATATACCCACTGTGCAAGTAATTTTGAACAGAAATTAACATTCAAGTTGATGATTTATGATTCTCTTTCATTTTAGTTTTGCTGTGAAGCATGAATGCTAGTATTAGCCTCCTACAGTTTTTTAGTGTTATTTCACATCCTGGTACTTTTTTTCCACAATGAAGCTATAGCAAAGTTACATCCCTGATAAATAGGGCTTCTGCATAATATTGCTTTTTGTGCTTATTATTTACATAACATATATCTGCAACCAGTTTATTGTTTTTGTAATATCCCGCTTAATGTTTTCTTTCCAAAAAAAAAGAGTGAACTGTAAAGAGGACTTGTAGTTCTTGATTTTGTATATCCTAAAATACAGTGGGTTAGCCATTTATTTTACTGGTAGGTGCAGGAGTTTGCAGAAGGGGTCATAGTTCAGAAAGCAGCCAAGTGTATGTGGTACATTGGATTTTTCCTTCTGATGCAATATCAGAAGGCACCAGTCACCAATGAAACTCTAGCTTTGTAGCCCTGTATGAGGCCATATGTCTGTTTCTAATAATAATAAAAACGTCAGTGAATTCTAGCATGCTAATTTGGTACAAAACAAATTCATAAATACCTTCCCACCTACTAAGATTTCATTGCTTCGTAATCCTGTTTTACACACACACTACCATTGTCAGTACATTGACTGAAAGCTTCACAGAAATGTTGCTTTACCTGAAAAAAATATTTAAGATTTTTTTTTAACTTCAGAAGTAATGACAATACATTGCATCATATTCTGTCTATGGGCAGCTCCCTAGTCAGAAACTGTACACACTCAAAATTTAAAGAAAACCGAATGCAATGTACACTGGCAGCCTTGTAGTTTCTAATAGCTGCACAGATCTATTGATGGAGGCTATCAGTAAGAGATTATATCTCCACAAAATAGTCTGACATTTTCTAGAAATAGTTTTTGTACAATTAAGATGCAGTTCTCTTGACACAGTTCAGCAGAGAATAATAATCTCCTTCATTGCAAAGAAAAACATATACACGGTAGACTAGGAAATCAAGGTCCTGTCTCCTCAAACTACAGAATCGTGGAGTTTTTATGCATTCTTTCATTAAAAGCAGCATTAATGTAACAGTCATAGAACAATCACTGAATTAAAAATGAACACTACAGCATTCATTTTGCTAATATCTCCTGACTACTTGATACTCATCATAATCACTGCTGCAATAGCTTTACCCATACGGGTTATATCCTGCTAAGGATAAAACAGCTGGCCAGCTTCCAAAGCTTCAACATGCCCAATCTGTCAAGCATCTGCATCTTGCACTGAGCTGAGTAAAAGATGCAGGAAAGAGGCACCATTTTTGGCTTGACCATAGAACAGATTAATGGTCCCACAGTCATTCCTTCTTCAACCCACAGAATGAAAAAAGTAAGGAAACAAGTTAGCGATTTGCCTCAGGTGCAGGTAAGTGACTCTGCTGTGGCTATCTGTCGTACCTCAGATCACTCATTTTTTACCCTGGATCCCTCTTGTATAGAACCTACAGCCACTATTGTGTCTGTTGGGGTTCCCTCAGTGGGCAAGGGAGAGACAGTCTTGTCATTCCTGGGAAAGGGAACAGTGATAGTTTCCTTGTTGTATCAGAATGCTGTGGCCATCCTTAGCGAAGCAGCTGCTGTCATTAGTATCACAGTTGGCCCCGTTTTTCCTATCAAAAATAAACAGAAAACCAAGCATGCATCTAATCCTCCTCAGATTTCTTTGGAAAAGATTAGTTAACTGGGTCTGACTCAGGGTTAAATTCAGGCTATTAATCCTTCTTGTAAAGCAGTTTTTAATAAATGAAAGAGAGATTCCTGTTCTCCTGGTATGATTGAAGATTCTGAATCTGAACAGGAAGATGCTGGGAGAGATATTCTTTTCCTCAGATTTCTAACTCAGACTCAGAGGAGAGCTCATTTTCCCATTCTCCCTGTGGGGGTTTCTCTTTTTCTGTGACTATTGGTAGAATACTCTAGTGTTATGAGTGGGAGAACACTGAGGTTTCTCAGTCCCTCAGAAAATTCTATGAGTTGTTGCAGAAGGATTTTCTAGACTCTGTATCTATCCCTCTTGTCCTGTCAACTTTAGATGATGTGTGTGTTACTGCCTGCCATTTTCCTGATAGTCGGCCTGCTGCTCCTAAAATGACAGATCGAATGTATAAAGTTTCTCAGTTTTTTAAATTTGTATGTGCTATTCCCAAATCTGACTTAGCAGCTATAGCTTTAGTTGATCCTACTTCTGCTAAATACCATTCTTTCTGTTAAAGACAGAAATTATTAATAGTTATAAGAAAATTGTATACCTCTGCAACTTTGATTTTTCGAATTTTGAATTGTAAGGCTCATATGTTTGTGCTGACAAATTCTGAAAGTATGAGGACTATTTTTCTGCAGTTTCTTCATGTGAGGAAAATATGCTTTAAATGATTTAGTTTCTTCTATGAAACAGATCACCACTCACTGTTTGCAGTGGGTGTATGATTCTGTTGATACTTCTTCCAGGGCTATGCCCATTGGTATGGTTTTCAGGAGGTTTCCATGGCTGCATTCTCAGAACCTTCCAGATGATGCTAAATATGGGATTTTAAAGTCTCCCTTGCATACAGATTTCTTGTTTGACCCCCTCTGCTGCAGAAATGAACAAAAAGTGTGATGAAAGTGACAAACTGATCCAAAGAATCTGTAAGATTTTTTAGCCTTCTTTTCCAAAATTGTCCAAGGATTTGTTTATATCCTCATACAGTTTTGGGGAAAAAACAGAATTAACAGTCTCAACAAAGTTCAGCATTTAAGAAGAAATGGCAAGAGAGTTCCAAAAAAAGTCTAGAACTTCCCCAAACCAAGGACAATCCAACAAGTCTGAATAACTACTCAGGAGAATTTGTGAACCCCTCCCACACTGGCTCCTTTTTTCAAAAAGTCTGAAAATCAAATATTTATTTGTTAGTTTGTTTCAGACACATTGGTTCTGAAAATCATTCATCAGGGATACATATGATAGTGGGAAGATATTCCTTCTTTCCAGGTGGTAATTCCTCTTCCTCCAGATCAGAGTCTTTTGTTTCTACCTTTTCTGCATCACATGCTGTTTCAAGGAGTGAAAGATCAAGTTCCTTCTTACCAGGCTGGGAAGAGTTTTATTCAAGGATGTTCAAAATACCTTAGAAAGAAAATGCTTGGAGGCCAGTTCTGGATCTTTCTATCCCAAATTTGTCTGTGATAGTTTCCCAATTAAAAATGTCATCACCTTTGCAACTTGTAACCTCTTCTTTCTCTTTCAAGTTGCCTGGTAACACTAGACATACATGATGCTTATCATCACATTCCTATTCATCCAGATATCAGACATTTGTTAAGGTTTTGTGTATCTGGATCATGTTATCAGTTCTGTGCCTTACCCTTTGGACTATCCATTGCACCAGAAGTTTTCCCACAGTGTCTAGCTCCAGTTATAGTTCATTGAAGCCTATATGGTATCCACATTTTCCATATTTAGCTGGCTTTCTTATCCTTGCATACTCTATTTCCAAGTGCCAAGAAACACTTTCTTATAGTCCGAGGAATCTCTTGGGTGATAGATCTCTTACACAAGCTGGGATTCCAAGAGAACAGTAAAACAATATTCTTAATATAATTATTAATATTAATAATAATTAATAAGTAATTGCTATATTAAATTGTTAATCGCTATGTGATCCAATGTAACTACTGTCCATTTATTTTAACTGTGGAGCTTTTCTCCCTGGGCCTCCGCTGAAAATGAACCTACATCCAGTCGGACACTCCCAGTCAACAAATGTAAATAAATAAATAAATAAAATAAAATTGACTCCATTACACAGGATTTTGTTCTTGGGATGCCAACTAGACAATTCTATGTGAAAAGCTATTCTTCCAAAGGAAAACAAATAACTTTATTTAGATCCATTTGTAAGGTTTTCTACTCAGAGTTCAGTAACTGTAAGGGAATGCTTCAGGATTTTGTGTCTCATGGTATCTATGAGGCAAGACTCGATATGTGACTGATACAGTAGCATCTGAAATCTATTTGGGCCCGGCAACAACCATTAATCTTTTCAAATCCCAGTGCTGTTTTTGTGAGAAAAGAAATATTTTGATGGAGACAACACATATCCTTAAATACAGGTATCCCCTTCTCCCTCCCTACTCTAAACCAGTCAGTCACCCCACATGCTTCAGACTTCGCTTGGGGAGCAGTTTCAGGAGGGATATAATTGAATGGGGTGTAGGACACTAAGGACCAGTGAAAGCACATAAATGTCAAAGATTGCTTGCCCTGATCAAGCCACTCAACTCTCTGAACCATGTTTGGTCCCTTGGACCTATTCAAGTGGTTAGAGACAATAACACAGTCATGTTGTACACCGATATGCAAGAGGCAAGCAGGTCCCACCCCCTTTGTAAACTAGCCATGTTAATGTGGGATATAGCTTCACACTCACTCCATAGGCATCCTATAATCCATCAGAGCAAAATTGTGTGGCAGACCCTCACAAATGGAAACTAAATCATGGGATCTTCCTAGATTTGATCCATCTATGGGAAGTTTCTCAATTAGACATCTTAGCCTTCTTTCTGAACAATCATCTGAAAGATTCTGTTCTATGACTTCATACAAGAAGGCCTGTAAGACAGATCCATTTCTTTCCTTGAACAAGAGTGCTCCTGTATGCTTTTCCACCCTTTCCACTAATATCCAGGGCATAACTCTCAACCTGGAAACATCAAAAATCTGGACAAGGCCCATGAAAAATAGGTACAAATATGTACGTTGATTAACATAAAACTTGCATACATAATTAAGTAACCACACCCACTCCGATGGAATTGTGGGATACCAACTTTCAAATGCAAACTGAATAGACAGCCAAAATATGGTACCAGAGTCCCCTGCAGCCATTCCAATGTCCCATTAACTGGCTATTTTGCCCCATTTACTATAAACAATAATGTGCATACTACTTAAATTACTTACAATGATTATTTGGATTTTACTTTTACATTTTATAGTACAATGCACAAACACCAATACATCTGCTAAACAAAACAGTACAGTCTCACAATGAAAAAAAACAGAGTAGAACCCACAGCCTTCTGCATCAAAAGCAAATATTTAACCTGTTATGCTATTAACAATGCAAGCAGCCCCCACATAAGCAACACAAAACTTCTCTTCCCCCGAAGCTCTCAGCTCCTTGTAAAATCCACTTAACACTCAACTGTATCTCTCAACTTTGCAGCACAAGAAATATGGATATAGCCAAACTTTATTGGGAGGGGACAAAAGCCCAAAAACCAGGGACGCATTTTAAACATTGCTTGTATAATTTTAGAAAGTTGCTAGAATAAAATGTTGTGTTACCACCATGTGTTTCACTGCCAAGTCTAGAACCCAGGAGGACCATGTGCACTACCATTAGAGCAACATACCATTATGCCAAATCAGCAGCTTCCTAAACAAGAGGAAGACTAAAACTTAAATGGCTATCATTTAGTGAATTCAGTTCTCACTTCTCACCATAGCTTTCAACTTCTTAGCACAAAAACTTGGACAAAGCCAATAATGGGGGAATACAGAATTCAGTTCTTACTTCTCTCACCATAGCTCTCAACCTCTTAGCACAAATAAACCTGGACAAAGCCAATAATGGGGGAATACAGCCCCCAAAATACTGATATTATAAACTTAGAAAATTGCTAGTATAAAAGATTTTGTGTTACATGTATTTTCTGAAGAATATGAAGTCTGACACACACACACACACACACAAGCTCTGCATTTGAATGAATGACGGTGCACACCTCACACAAAAAACAGCTCTGCATTTGAAAGAACAGCAGCTCTGTATTCGAAATAATGAATGATTGATGGCACACATCTCTGCAGGCAGCTCCGGTCGTAGGCACACACCCTTCCTTGTCATAAGGGTTCTTTTCCGTTAATGGGGCAACAGTCAGAATGCGCGGTTGAAGGACCGTTGATTTTTTTGGTATAGTTCAGCTGTGTTATTCTAAATGATGCAGCAAACATATACATATGCAACTCCATAAACATTTCAACAGGTTAAGTACATTTGTACAAGAAGGCAAAACCTTCTATGGAGGAGGTGTAAAGCATTTACTGAAGTTGACTATGAAAAGCCCGAGTTCTTTCTCCTGAAACACCAGAGCATGCAGCATGTCCCCACCCCCTCCAATCTACTGCTGCAGTATGCATCGTAGTTATTCAAATCATCAGATTCCACGTGTGCATACATGAGGGGAAAAGGGATCTAAGCAAAAGAATAAAAAAAAAAAAAATCAGAGCCAATGTTAATGTTGCTGCGAAATGTGAACACAGTCAGCCTTTTAAATCAGCACATGTTCGCAAACAGGAGCACTTCATTATTTTTTTTTTGTACAATATAAAGTGCTTGATGTACACCTTATTTATGCAATAACAGGCAATCTTTTTAAAGGCATGTGTATGACTGGCACTGACTTGTGATGAAATGAGGAACAATCCCACAACAAAGCCAACATTAAAAGCACAAAACAACCAAATATGCAGCACTGACTTTGGAGGAGAAATCGGTAATAATGTGAGAACATAGGCAAAATGAAAACCAGAACACACCAATGCAATAAGCAGTACTGAGTCTGACATCTGACAAAATCAGTGGCAGTGAGACAATGAAGACAAAACTGATAAACCATGCAGAAACGAGCAGCACTCAACATCAACCGAGCATTTCCCACTGATGCCCTCTTAACGTTTTGTTACCATTTTCATTTCTCATTCGCAGCACCTATCCATATGTTGAGAAAATCAGTAGTAATCTGTGTACTAAGACTGACTTAAAAGTAGAAAAAACAAAGTGGCACTGGGTTGACATCAACTATACATTCTGACTGTTACTGCCCCGTTAATGGAAAAGTGCCATCATAAGTTATGGGTCAGCAGCTGAGAGCTCACACACACAAAATGAAAACAGCTGTGCATTTTTTGTGCTCTTCCTACCTCTGCTTGCAGCTTCGTCCATTCCTCCCGTCCGGTAGGCACAGGCACAAACCCTTCCTTGTCATAATGCCGCAACTCTCTTATGCACATTGAACTTGCATCCTCCTGTTTCCCACTAAGGATTTGAAGAGTTGAGCATGTTGAACTCTTTAAGCTCAATTCCGACAGGCTGTTTCTCTGTTTAACGGAGCTGACGTTATCGTGCGCATGATGATGTCAGCTCGAAAGCCAGGAAATAAAATAAAATTTAAAATAAAGTGCAGGGAAATTGGAAACCAAGGGGTGCCACTCGGGAATCATGACATCCCATTGTTTAGACCCGAAAACTTGGTAAAAACTGAGTAATTCGGGACAGTTGAGAGGTATGATCCAGGGTACTTCAAAAGATTCAGAAGGAACCCCCCCCCCCCCCAAGATCATTCCTTTCTGGCCTAGGCAACTGTGGTTTTCCCTTCTTTTGTAAATGGCCAGTGGCAGTTACCACAAGCTTCTTTGCAAACTGAATCCACCCACATAAGAACAGGGAAGTTTGATGCACCAAAACATCGATCATCTTTAATTGACTGCCTGGATGACAGGGTCTTAATTGCTTTTAGGCACCTGTTACTGAGGATGTACAGCAGGTAGTAATGGAGGCGAGAAAGCCTGCTACTAGAAAATCATAAATTAGCTAATGTAAAATAGTTTCTAGTTGGTGCAACAATATAGCCAGCACCCATTTAGGAATAGTTGTTCTCTGGTTTTACAATATTTGTGTGAGTTACTATCATATTGCCTTTCTTATTCCTTCATCAAGGTTCTTTTATCAGTCATTTCAGCATGTCTGTCCATTGATCCTCCTCTTTCAATGCGATTTCATGTCAAAATGTTCTTGAAAGGGGTTTGGCATAAGAGGCCTCCAAGAAAATGGGTTTCATTCCTTGTGAACGTAATTTTGAGCCAGCTAATCTAGCTGACTTGATGTTTTTAACATGAAAAACTGTTTTACTGGTTGCTCTGATATTTGCAAGAAGGATATCTGAGGTACAAACCTTTATGGTGAGTCAACCCTATCTCATTTTCCGTAGGGACTAGATTTCTTTGAGAACTAATCCTTTTTTTGCACCTAAAGTGGTACATATATTTATTTATTTGGCATTTGGTTACCAGGAAAGTCTGACAGGGCAGAAGAGCCCATTTTCAGTGGAGGCCAGGGGAGAAAAACTCCAGTAACAATAAAGATACAATTTTACAAAATGTAGCAACAGTTATAAATGGTAAGAAAATGAACATTTATAAAACTTAGAACAAGATAAATATACAAGATTTTGTATAACACGAGTAGCTGCATTCAGTTAAAAAAAGCTTACATTTTCTTAAAGTTGAGTGCTTTTTCAATTGAATATGATTTTGTAAGATAGTTTAGGATTTACAATAAAGTATTATTTGTAAGAGTATACATACAATTTAGATAGGAATGTTAGTGGTATATGATGTATACGGTTATTCTGGTATAGGTGGAGGCAGTATACAGTTAGTCTGGTATAAGTAGATGTAGTATCAGGAAGGTAGAAACCTGGTTAGACAAAAGCAAAAAAAAAAAAAAAATTGTATACCAAACTGTAGAAATGACTATTAGCTCTTATTCTGGATGGTGCAGCTATGATTTTTTTTCTCTGTACTGTTTTATAGATCACTCAACCTTGTTAGCTTATCTTGTAAATTATCACTGTATAACTTAATACAACTAAAAAAACTGTAATGTCATGTTTAAGTGAATTAGAAGTCTTTCTCTGTATGTGGAGCTTTTGTCCCTGGGCATCCACTGAAAATGGGTGTCCACCCAGTCAGACTTTCCCGGTAAACAAATGTAAAATAAATAAAAATAAAATAAATAAATAAATGTATACTTGCAAGAACACAAGTGGGTTGGTAAAAGAGATGTTAGTTGTTAGTAGTAGTAAGACAGTTGTAGAAGAAAGTCGAAAGCAGGAATGGTGAAGAACATGTAGAGAGTAGAAGAAGGGTGCTGAAGGATGGATGTAGGTAGAAGATAAAAGAGTTGCAGTGTAATTATAGGTAGAAAGTAAGGAGAAACCCTTAGATTAAAGGTGTTAAAATTATGGAGCAGCATAAGAGAAAGAGAGAGTAAAGCAGCTGATGTATGGCAGAAGTTAGCCTGGACTGATACATGGAAAAGTCTGTGATGTAAGTAAGAAATGTTTTAGTCTAGATTTGTATGTTTTGATTTTTGAGATATCATAAGGGAGACAGTCCCATAGTTTTGCCGCTGAGTTGAAATAAAGGGATTTCCCTGCAGTTTTGTTGGGTTTACTTATAGATTAAAGATGTTTATCTTCTGACCGAAGAGCATGGCTAGGTATAAAGATTTGAAGAGTAGAGTTTAACGCGGGACAGATGTCAGAATTCTAGATAATTTTGTGTGCCATAATTAGATGGAGGCAGTTTAGATGTTATGGAAGTTCTAGCCATTTTAGATTGTTAAGAGCAGTACAGTGATGCTGATAATGGTTCTTGGAATTCATAAATTCCAATGCCCTGGATTAACTAATCCATAGTCCCACCAGGGGCTCCAATATCCTAGACCTGGTCATTACCAACATGGGAAATCGATGCTCCACACCTGTGGTCACTCCCTCATTGTTCAGATCAGACCATAAGCTAATCACCGTTAACATCCACATCCCACCCCCAACCCCCCAGTAAGGAAACCTCCATAAAAACTTGTCCAAAGCCAACTTCATACTACTTAAGTCAGAAGTGACAAACTTCATGACACCCATGCAGATGGGAGCTGAAAGTTCAACTGCTGAGTCCTACACTAAGGCACTGTATAAATACATTCACTCATGCATGAATCATGCCATCCCAAATAGAACCTAGACACTCTCCTCCAAAAAAGGAAGCCAATCTGGTGGTCCCCTGCCACAAACAAACTTTACAACAAAAGGAAGAAACTCTTGCAGAAAAGAGGAAAATCCCAGGATGCAATAAACTCTCTTACCAGCCTCAGTAAGAAGCTGAGATCCCTCATAAAATCCTTCAAAGCTAGTTATGAAAATAAAATTGCCAAAGATTCCAAAGACAACCACAAGGCATTCTATAACTATGTCAAGAATATAAATGGCAATGCTCAGATCTGCTCTGAGCTACAAAAGAATGGCATTAAATATACTGATCCCAAGGATATTGTCAATATCCTGGCAGATCGATTCAGTGCCATTTCACCCCCCTCTCACCCCCTAAATGGCCCATCTCAATAACGGAAGATTGCCAAATTCCGGCAATAATGGCCACACAGCAAAAAAATGTACTCTCCAAAGCTAAGAATACAGCATCCATGGGACCAGATGACATCCTGGGCTGTGTACTACATGAACTACAAAATGAACTGGCACCTCACCTAAGTGTCATGTTTAATCATACCCTCACTACAGGCTTCATGCCTACTGAGTGACGCACAGCTAAAGTTATCCCACTCCACAAGGGGGGGATCCACCATGGATCCTGGGAACTACTGCCTCATCAGTCTGACAAGCCTGATCTGCAAGGCCATGGAATGCATTATCATGAAACTTATAAACAAAGACATTGGCAACCTTAAAACACTGGACACCATCCAGTTTGGGTTCGTGAAGGGCTGATCTTGTCTTCTGAACCTGACTGACTTCTTTGAATCAGTCTTCAGAGCAGTGGACGAGGATAAGGCAGTCCACACAGCCTATATTGACCTCAACAAGGCCTTTGGCACCATCCCCCACTCTGCAATCATAGTTAAACTTACTAAGCTGCACATTAATCCCTACATCACTCGATGGGTTGCCAACTGGCTTACTGACAGAACCCACACTGTAAAAGTAGCTGACTTCAAATTCAGCTCCAGACAAGTGATGAGTGGAGTACCTCAGGGTTCAGTCCTGGGACCTCTTTTGTTTGGCATCTACTTCTCTGAAGTACAGGCCAACACTAAGGGACTCTGGCTAACAAAGTTCACAGATGACTGCAAACTGGGAGCCATTACTGAATCCCCAAATGATGTCGATACTCTACAAAAGGGCCTTACAGAAACAGATGCTTGATGCCAGAGCCATGGGCTCAAGCTCAATGCCAAGAAATTTATAATTATCCCCTTTGGGAAAAAACATGTACCCATGAATTACCACATATGTGGCAGTACACTAAACACCGAAAGTGTGATAAGAGACTTAGGGACACAGGTGGACAGTGGTCTCACCTTCAATAATCACATCGCCACAACAGTCAGGAAAACCTTCTATGTGGCACACCTCATCACTAAGGGCTTTTCATCCAGAAAAAAGGAGGTCATTGTCCCACTGTACTCATCCCTCATTAGACCTATTATAGATTGCAACGTCCCATTTGGTATGTACCTCTCAAGACATCTGCAACAACTGGAAAGGCCACAGAAATACCTCACTAAAAGAATCACAAGCCTAAAGCAGACACCCTATGCTGACCGCCTTAAAAAACTCCAGCTATATTCTGTCGCATATCGTCTACTCCAAGACAATCTCTGCTTAACATACAAAGCCATGTAAAACGCAGAGCTGTTGGACATGCTACACTTAAAGAAATCCCAATCCCTCAGAGCCACACGCTACAGGTATCGAAACCTTGTCATCACAATAAACAAAACATGCTGGAGGGATAGGTTCCTGACCCAGAGATTCCCCAGACTCTGAAATAGACTGCCCATACATGTCAAGCAGATCACCTCTTTAACCCTCTTCCAAAGGAACCTTGATGATTTTAGTGGGAGAAAGGAAATTCACTCCAGGGATCACGTCAGTCGCCCTGCTAAACAGGGGTCCAGGGAAGTAAATAGTGTGGGAAGAAATAGCCAGGGAATTGTTATGGCTAGGCTTGTATAGGCCCTAGGGCCAATAGCCTAGTACCAACCTATGAACCTAAGTCCTGTAGCAAATTTTGTGATTTTATTGTAACATGATTCAAGCTTGGTTATTTGTGTTTTCTGACGATTTGTTAGAATGGGGGCATAATATAGTAGAGAAGGTAGCAGGTAGGTAGTGGCTAGCACTGTTTTGGTAGTTTTATCCCTGAAGTGCTTGTGTTGATATAGCATACCTAGTTTTTGGTGTGTTTTTTAATATCATTATGTATGTAAAGGTTGAAGGTAAGTTGATTATCAATTGTGACTCCTAGTAACTTGATAAGTGGGACTACTTCAATTTCTGTGTTATTTAGTGAAAATATCTTAAAGTCAGCTGAGATGGTTCATGAGGTAAAAAGAAGGAGTTTAGTTGTACTGGGATTGAGTAATAATTGAGCATTATGTAGCCAGGTCTCAATGAATGTAAATGCAGTTTGCGTTAATTGTCTAAGGTGTTCTGTGTTGGTGGAAGAGGAGATAAGAGTGGCATCATCTATATATTGGATGAGGTACGTTTGATGTAACACAGTATAGAGGTTATTAATAAAGGTATTGAAGAGGAGTGGTTAAAGGATGGAGCCTTGTGGTACTCCTGTTTTAAGGGTGAGGTATTGGGAATGATAGTCTTGCCATTTTACACATTCTTCACTATTAGACAAGTGGGTAGAAAACCATAGAAGAGCAGATTGGGAAAGACCAAGGATGACAAGCTCATGTAAGTGTTTGGGATGTGAGACAGTATCAAAGGCTTTGGAAAGGTCAATAAAAAGAGCTGAATTTAGTTGTCTTGAGTCCCCAGCCTTATTGACAGTGTCTGTGAAGGACATTACTGCAGTTGTTGTACTGTGTGCAGGTCTGAAGTCATGCTGGGTAGGAGTTAGTAGATTACAGTTGATAAGGTAGAGAAGTAGTTGTTTATGTAAACATTTTTCTAAAATTTTGGAGAGGGGGCATAGGATGGCAATAGGACAGTAGTTGGAAAAATTGTTAGATTTTCCTCCTTTGTGTAGGGGGTTTTTATTGATTTTTTGCAGAGGGAGAGAACTTGGGATTCTATGATAGCTCTATTAATGAGAATACTAATTGGGTAGGCAATACCATCTGCAGATAGTTTAAGGTATCCAGTGGGGAGATTGTCAGCAGAGAAAAAGCATGATTTTATTTTGTAAAAGGTTGCATATGTAAGTAATGGATACTGGTTGCAAGGAGAAGCTTGGAGGTTTGGGAACTGTTGTTAAGATATTTTGGCATGAGAGAGATTAATGCAAAGTAGTGTTTAGTAGTGTTTGAGGGGATGATATATTGAGGCTAGTTGTTCAGTTGGGGCTATGGGGGTTTCTAGTAGTCATAATTATGGTAGTTATACTTTCTACATAGTGAGAATTAAATAATTTTGCTATTTGAGATGGAGATTTGTCTGTAGCTGGGATGGGATTTTATTTGGATCCTGGAGAGAGTTGTGATGAGTCTGTGGACCAGAACCTTTTGGGATTAGTTCTATTACCTGTTGTTTGTTGTGCAACATATTATTTTTTGTCACTTATGTGTTTTTTGCCTGATTCTATAGATATAAATTTTTTTTTGTAGATTTTGACCATTCCTGTTTTTTTTTTTTTGCCATTCTTTCCATGTGTTACCTGTATGAATTAGTTTTTTGGTGGATTTATTTAGCCAGGGTGCATGGTTAACTTTGGTTCTTTTTATTTGAAATGAAGCTAGATTGTTGAGGGTGTTTGGAAATAACTTGTTGAAATAATTAATTGAGTCATCTAAGGGAAGTGTTTTAAGTGTTTTAGGAAGTTTATTATTTTATTAAAGTGTTCCTTGCTGAAGTTTATTACATTTTGGATGTTTTATAGTTATGGGTTTCAGGAGACTGAGAGGTTGTCCTACAGGTATAAACAGGATGGTGATCGCTTAATGTATCTGGAAGAGTGGCAAACGTGGAATATTATTTGGGATCTGTAACTAAGATCCAGTCAAAAATTGAACCTCGGTTACAGTTTTTTGAGTTTCTTGTTGGAGCTGTGATGAGTTGTGAAAAACCAAAACGATTTATGCTGTTGGTAGGGAAATCAGAAGTAAGATTTTGCCAATTGATGTTGATATTGCCCATAATAATTGATTCATTGCCTATGTTTTGTGACATCCAGGAGAGAATGTCTTCTAGTATGGGGATGTTATGGTCAGGGTGAATGTACAGCACTGCAATACACAGTTGTTTAGTAGTATTGAGGTTTAGGGAGGCTATGAGGAGTTTGACATTTGTACAGTTTGGGATGGACTTGGAGTAGGGCAATATTGTGTATGAGCTGCGGTAGATAATGGCTACCCCTCCTGCTTTTTTGTGTGTCCTAACAGATCTTATTATATTATAACCTGGAGGTAGCAGTTTTGTATCTGATATATTGGGTTTCAGCCATGTTTCTGTGAGTGCAAGTATGTCAGGGGTGTGCTGTGATATCCATGCATGAGTGCCCATTATTTTGTTGCAGATGGTATATATGTTTTGTGTGAGTAAGAGTAGAGTATTAGGGGTTTTGCATTATGGGACTGGGAAAATGAAATTGCACCTGGCTTTTTCCCTGGTTAAAAGACCAAAACTACTATATTATGTTTCTTCAATAACATTAATCAGGGCAAAAATGAAGGCCTTTACACTGCCTCATTCATTTGATAGTATATAACATATCTTTCTTCTCCAGACAATAGCCACATTGGACCTTATCACAAGTACCCTAAAATGGTTTCAAAGCTATCTCATAAATCATTTGCAAGCAGTAAAATGGTATGAGACATTTTCCAGCTTTGAACCCATTACCACTGGTGTTTCACCCAGATCTGTACTTTGACTACTCATTTTCAGTACACCATTGTACCCTTTTCAAGTTTACTACAGTATGGCAATGATTCTACACTCATCTTTTCAGCAAGCTCCTGTCACCAAGTGTAACACAGTCTTCAGCACCACTTTTACCTTCTTGAACAGTGGCTAATCAATTCACGCTTTCTACCAGAAGCTAAAAAAAAAAACAAAACATATATTACTTGGCGCAGGCATTATTTCCAGCAAGTCCAAAAGTAAAACAGAAATCAATCATTCTACATATGTAAAACTCCTTGGTGTGATCCCTGACTGTAAACTTAACTTTGATAAACATATCGACTATATTACCTCAATCCTAGAAAAGGTTGTGTGCCATATACATCTAAGTACCACATTACAGATGTAGTTAAGCTAAATACAGCTCAGATACTGCTTCTACTATCCTTACTATATTTTACATCAATCACAAGCAGTATTCTCTAATTCCATGCACAAAAACATGGGTAAACCTACAACAGAATAGCCAAACTCACAGAAAATCTTTCTAACAGAACTCACTATTGTAAAGCCTTATTAAAAAAAAGACAACCTTTGGAATTATATAATCTCATTTTCAAACAAAGACTACCTGTAACATGTTCTTTAAGCCAAACAAGTGACGATCAATATCCAATATTGTCTAGGACTACTTACTTACTGTTATTATTTATTTATTTTTATTTATTTAACATTTGTCAACCGTGAAAGTCTGACTTGGAACAAAGCCAATTTTCAGCGGTGGCCCGGAGAGAAACACTCCAGATGTATGTCTTTGTAATATACTTATAATTTAAGATCACAAATTTACTATCTCCTTCAAGTTTCCAAATCCATAAATCCTTATAGTAATTTAATATACTCTGCCCACATGTCCAAAATATGGAACTATATACCTCCTAACCTCAGAACTGAAAATAATCACTCTCATTTCCATCACAAAATAAAAAAAATCTATCTAGCCTTACATGAAGCTCCTTCCATTGAGACACCTACCACCCACCTTATTTGTTTTCATAACTACTCCTCTCATAATCATCTTTATTAAGGAACAACCTACTACCCCCTCTGCATTGATGTAGTAATTTGCAGAAGTGGCTGCCATACCAAAAGACACTATTATGCACATCTCAGCATTGAGTTTAAGACTATGGGCCAGATTCACGATGGCTTGCACGGAGTCTACGAGTAGAGTAAGACCCCATGCAGCCATCATGTCCGACGAGCGATCCAGGAACAGCCCGTAGGGGCGTGTAAGAGAGCTCCTAACACGTCTCCTACACGGAGCGGGCTGTGATATGCAAATTACCTCACTTGCAGCCAAAAAGCATGCAAATGAGGTAAATTTGTGATCCAGGAAGCAGAAACCTGTCTGAGTAGGAGATGTGTTAGCTGCAGAAATGTACTCAGTTGACAACTGAGTACCGTTCTGCAAATAGCACAATGAAGCCTTGTCAGCTCCAAATAAAGGTTGCATATGGTTGAGGAAGCATGCCAATGGCCAAATATATGGCCATTGGAAAGTTTCCCTGATGCAAAATTAAAATAAAAATAATTTTTTTTCGCCGATTTTCGATGTTTAAGCATAGCGCAGCGCCGTGCAAATGGGGTGCGCTATAAAAATCATAAAATAAGGCAATAAAAGCCACAAACATGGAATTTATGAAAATTGTCAAATTACAATGTAAGGGAATAGCAGGCTGAAGACAACATGGCCACCGAGTAGGGGTTGCTAAGGGGAGAAGCCCAGTCTAAGACATGTAACCAAGCATTAGTAGGCAATCCTATGTAAATGAGGGTTAGGATAGTGAATCGCACTTTTACATAGCAAATGAGCACAGTCAGTGGAGTGTAGGAGTAAAATATGGGGAGGAACAGAGTAGGAGATAGGTGACATCACAAGGGGGTGTGTATGAAAGTAGTGCAGCTCATTGGAGGACAGTGGCATCTGTTAGGTGTCAGTTAGACATCATGGAAAGAGGTGTGTCAACAGGTAGGCCAGGGAAAGCCAAGTAATGGAAGGTGTATATTGTGGATAATGCCAAAGTTTCTTGCTGAGCGGGTATGCACGTGTGTGCACGCCTGTAAACTTGAGTAAGACAGAGTGCGCGCGTGGAAGCGTGAGTGTGCACGTTTAAGCCGGAGTAAGCATGTATAAGGCTGTTGGAAGACCTGTAAACTTGTTTGCGTTGGTGTGCACGCATTTTAGTCTGAATAAGCAAGTTTTAGTCTGTCTAAGCATGTATGCGCGTGTGTGAGCTGCTGTGAGCATGTTTGCGCTTGTATGGGCGTCGCTCCCCCTGAGGAAACAGAAAGGAAAAAGGAAGCACAACAAATAGCAGGAAGCTACCAGCTGATACTAGTAGAGCTAGCAGGTGAAAACAACCCAAATCAGGCAATAGCACAGGCAGAACACTAGCCTAGCCCAGCCCAGCACTTAAAACTCTGCAAACAACAGTGAAGTTTATTTCTTACAAGAGACACTGAAACACTGGAGTATGCTACTAGAAGTGAAAACTGAAAAAACTTCACTGAGACAAAAAATGATAGGGGCTGCCATTGCTGTTATAAGACGACATATGCAACATGCTGAGGGTGGTGACAATGCAAATTCTGCCGGACAACCCACAGTGAGGAGACAGAGAAGAGTGTACAGGCCCAGGGTCACCTACCAGGGGTTACATGAGCTGAAGATAGTGGAGAGCTATAGAGTGGACAGAGACCTCCTGCAGCAAATTGTTGAGCTGTGCAGGCCATGCCTCACACACAGAACCAACAGAGGGGAACCCATTCAAGTGGAAACCAAGGTAAGTGTTGGCCCAAGAATACTAGCAACAGGTACCTTTCAGAGACCAACTGGTGATATGATGAGGATATCACAGGCATCAGCATCCAGGGTACTGCACCAGTTCCTGGATTCCATGTCAGCACATGTCGGTGATCATGTATATTTCCCCAATTCCCGTGAGGTATTGGCCAGCAATATGCGTCTCTTCCAGCAAATAGCAGAATACCCTGAGGTAGTGGGTGCAATAGACTGCACACATATATGCATCAAAGCACCAGCCGGTGAGCGGGGTAGGGCCTACATTAACTGCAAGAGCTTCCCCTCCATCAACTGCCAGGTCATGTGTGATGCCCAGGGCATAATAATGAATGTGTGTGCTGGCTGCCCTGGAAGCTACCATGATTCCCATATCTGGCATCTGACGCAGCTGTACCAGACATTTGCCAATGGGGACATCCCACATAGTCACTTAGTGGGGGATGCTGGCTATGCACTGGAGCCGTGGCTGATGACACCCATCAGAAACGCACACACACCTGAACAAGAATGCCATAATGAGGCACACGCACAAACACGAAATGTAATCGAGCATGTGTTTGGGTTGCTCAAGTCATGGTTCCGGTGCCTGGACACATCTGGTGGAGCCTTGCAATACTCACCAACTACATGTACCCAAATTGTCATGGTATGTGCTATGCTACATAATATGATCCTGTGAAAACAGCTGCAACAGGACCAGCATAGGCCTGGACCAAACAGCCCCCCACCAGTGCCAAGGCTATCACAGGCAGAGCGTGACTCAGATGAAGAACAACCTGAGCCTGCCCCAGTAGGCAGAAGAAGGCATGCCCAGTATGCCTTGGCCTTGGCAAAGAGGCAATGCATAGCACATACACTGGCTCAGTAGGAACCCTGGAAATGATACCTCTCTCTGACTCGCACATATAGTAAAAGGGATGCCTAACTTGACACTACCTGTTTCCAAACATGTATAGGGAGTGCAGTATGTGCATCCGACATAGGCAGCACTGCAGCACCACCTGAGGCATGATTGCCATGTGTTAAGCAATGTAAGGTAGTTCTAAACAGCATTTACCACCATGTCGTATATGCAAACTTGATGACCTTCAGTAGCATCCTACCCTCACCAAACCTGAGGCCACAATATGAAGACAAGATGATCAATTACAACAATTGGCTTAAGTATTGGTGTCAGTGAAAGGCGATTTAATGCCTGTCAGCCTGGGATGAGATGCTCGACAAGACATGATACTTTGCTAGGGATGGATTTCACCTATCACCTGTGGCCTATTGGATATTGCCAAAGGCTCTTGTCACCCCCATAGTGCCTTTTCTAGGTAAGGCTCAAAAGACAAACCCACCTCCATAGGTATCACAAGGGATAAGAAAGTATAAGTAATGCTACTCAATGCCAGAAGTCTAAATTGCAAGATGCATGCACTCCAAACACTCCTCAGCATGGAGAATGTAGATATCTGTGCAGTAACAGAAACCTGGTTCAAGGCTCTCAAGAGCACCCTAGCATTCACAGGTACACCTCATACCATTCTTTATAGCTGCAAATCATGGAACAAACTACAAAAGTAGGGTGAGTATCAATATTTGTCAAAGATACCCATACCCCAGGTTGGTGGCACAGCATGAAGCATCAGAGACTACCCATGTGTAACCAACAGCGGGTAAAACTGCCTTCCAGTTCATAGCCTGCTACAGACCACCCTCCTAAACCCAGGAACCACACTTGGCCAACTGGAGAACACATGAAAATATGAAGATCTCCCCAAACACCATTATATTGGGTGGCTTCAACTACCCAAACATACACTGGGAGTATTACCTTAGTTCCAACACCCTAGGCCAAAGGTTCCCAGAATTTATAAACCAAAATGCTATGGAACAACTTGCTACCACTCCCACAAGAGGGGAAAAAATACCGGACCTGATCATCCCCAACATGGGGACTCTATGCCCAAGACCAGAAGTGTATCCCTCACTGGTATGATCACACCAGATAGTAATCTCACTGGATATTCACATCCCCACCCCAGCCCATGGCCAGAAAACCACAGTGAAAAATGTTCGCTAAAGCATATGTCACACACCTCAAAACTGAGGTGGAATCCTTCACAGCCCCTGTGTCTGTGGAAAATACGGCCTAGACCTCATAACCCTTTATAAACGCATTCTATGAACACCGTCAGGAATGCATGGATCATGCAATCCCAAATAAAACCAAGACCCAATCCTCCAAAGGCAGGCATCCTGTTTGGTGGACCCCAGCCATAAACAAACCATACAATACAAGGTGGAAGCTACTATATGATAGATCCAAATCACAAAAAGGGAAGCCATCTCTGACCAGTATTATTGAAAAACAACGTCCACACATAAAATTGTCTAAGGCCATCTGTGAGATAAAAATTGTACAGAGCATACCAAGGATAATCACAAGGCATTCTTTACTTATTGTAGGAACCTGTGTGGGAATCCCCAGATATGTTCAGAATTAGTCCAAAATGACAAACAATACAACAAACCCACAGACATTGCCAACATCCAAGCTGATAGGTTCAGTGCAAACCCCCCCCCCCACCAAAAGGGCAAATATCTATCCCAGCAGAGTGTTGGCCCCTTGACATCGCAGATGCTCAGGTAACAGCCAGCCTCTCCAAAGCAAAACACACAGCATCAATGGGATCAGACGGTGTCCTGGGCTGTGTCCAACATGAACCCCAAGAAGAACTGAACACACACATAAAACCACTGTTCAATGTCAGCCTTAACACACGATATGTACCCAAAGAGCAGTGTACAGCAACAGTGGACCCTCTCCACAAGGGTGGTGCCTCAACAGATACTGCAAACAATCATCCCAGAAGCCTGACTAGGTTGGTCTGCAAAGCTATAGAAAGGATCATCATGGACCTCAGAAATAAACATATTGGGGACACACAGACACTGGATCCTACCCATTTTGGCTTTGTTAAGGGCAGATCCTGCCTCTTAAACCTGATTGAGTCATTTGAAACAGTCACCAAGGCCATTGATGAGGGGATGGTGGTCCACAAAGCCTACCTGGACCTTGCAAAAGCCTTCCATACAGTACCCCACTTGGTCATCATAGATAAGATCACCAGCTTCAGTAGAAACCCCTATGTCACTAGATGGGTTGCAAACTGGCTCAAGGACAGAAGCCACATAGTCTGAAATGCTGGAGCCATGTCAGATCACAAACCAGCTACAAGTGGCATCCCACAAGGCTCAGTCCTGGGACCTCCCTTGTTTGGTATATATTTCTCAGAGGTACAGGCCAACACAGAAGGACTGTTGGTGAACAAGTTTGTAGATGACTGCAAACTGGGCACCATAATCACCCTCCAGCTGACACAAGCATCCTACAAAAGGGCCTCATAGAAACAGACAACTGGTGCCAGAGCCATGTCCTCAAGCTAAACACAAAAGAGTGTATAGTCCTCCCCTTTGTCAAAAACTAAGTGCCCACAAATGACTACATATGTGGTAGCCCATTAAGTATGGAAGAAGTGATAAGAGACTTAGGGACCCAAGTCGATAGCAATCTCACATTCGACAACCATATGGCCAAAGTGTTCAGAGAAACATTTCATGTAGCCCACCTAATCATGAAGGTAATCACATCTACATCAGTGGAGGTCATTGTGCCTCTTAACTCATCCCTCATCAGGCTCATAATTGAGTACAATGCCCCTTGTGGGATGTACCTTTTCAGACACCTGCACCAGCTGGAAAGACCACAAAAGTACCTCACCAGGAGGATCAAAGGGCTCAAACACATGCCATTCACTGCCCGGTTAAAGAAACTGCAGCTCCACTCAGTGGCATACTGCCTGCCCAGAGGCGATCTGTGCCAGATGTATAAAGCCATGTCCAACCTGGAATCAATGGACATGCCGCACCTTGGAAAATCAGAATACCATCAAGCTACGCGCTCAAGAGACCTGAACCTCAGGACTGAAATAAATAGGACATGCTGGAATGACAGAGTGGATGGGAGATTGTTGGTTTACCCTGGGTATCACTTTTATGTCACTGTTGACCAGAGGCACAGTATACTAGCCATGAAAAATGTAATGGCAAACTCCACTTACAATGTGTGTTGAAAGCCAAACACACTCTGGCTAGGATTATAAATGCCCTAGGGCAGATAGCCTAGTATGAACCTATGAACAGAATTATACACACCAAGTAGTACAACTGTGGTCACTGTGGAGTAATGTTTGCCAATGTCCACCCAAGTTGGTGAATACACAGCAATGTCGGACATGCCTGGTTTAAGTAGGCCATAGCTGAACAAAATGCAACATGCTCATAGTTGCCCAACTCGCCTGGTCCACTCAGTATGAGTATTTACAGCAGAGATGGGACTCAAACCCATGATACTGTACACCATAGTGAAAGCACTGAACCACTACACCATGACAGTATTGCCACATTCAGCCAGTATGAGAGAATGTTGCCAAGTCTTTGCAAACTATCCCATGGAAACCCTGCAAGTACAGCATAATCCCTGTTGAGTTATGAGACAAAGGAGTCTGGCAGTAAGAACACAACATGACTTCCAACACACACAGTATTAATGTCAATATTGGTCATGTTCACACACAACCGCAAATGTAGTGGACTTCAGATCACAACATATGGAAAGGTCACACTGGGCATGTTCACACACTTGGATAAATGAGACACATGTCAGGCAACAAACCATGGAAAGCCTGAACTGGGCATGCTCACACACTTAGGCCATGTCTGAGTATAGCAGTCAGTCACACATATCTGGCAGTTGTATGTGTTAAGCCAGGAACTTCCCACGATCCAGCAATTCACCCTGTGCATACAGTTAAATGACAACAGACACATATATTAATATACCGGAACCCTGTCATGATCAAACATGTTACTCAGATGCACAAGTTGTTCACAGAAACTGTGAAAGCTATGGCACTAAAGACCTGCAAACAGTAGCAGCAACACATATTGTCCATCCCAAACTTAAACATAGGTGCAGAGGTGAATACTAGGCTGTCTGCCCTAGAGAATTCATAAGCCTAGGCAGAGTGTATTTGGTGTCTGCCTCCCCAGTAGAGTAGCCTACTGTGCCTCTGTAAAGTAGGTCACAGAAGGCACCCTTTAAGGCTACTTTGCTGTGCCTCTGTCAAGCAGGGACACAGTGGAGATCCCAGGGGTGAATTTGCAATTTCCCATCCATGCGGCTGTATTATGTTGGAAGAGGGTTGTGAAGAGCTATGCCTAACTTTAATTGGGATTCAATTCCAGAGTGAGGGGAGCCTGTGAGTAATGAATCTGTCCCTGCAGCATGTCCTATTTATGTTTGTGCTGAGGTTTACGTCCCTGGAGTGTGTAGATGTAAGGGTCTTGGATGTTATGAGGTGGAGCATGTCCATTATTTCTGGGTTTGAAATGGCTGTGTACGTCAGGCATAGATTACCTCTGAGTAGGCATTAAGCAACTGAGTAGAGCTGGAGATCCTTTAGCTGAGCTGCATAGGACATCTGTGTGTAGCCCATGATTCTCTTGGAGAGGTACTGTTGTTTTCACTGTAGTTGCCGCAAGTGTTGGGTAAGGTACACCCCAAAAGGGGCATTGTAGTCAACAATGGTCCTGATGAGTGAGTAGTAGAGGGCCACAATGACCTCACATGATCTACATGCAAACACCCATGTGAGAAGGAGGGCTATACAAAGTTCTTAGCAATGACTCTCTGTCAATGTGATTAGTAAAGGAGAGGTTATCATCTATCTGGGTCTGTGGTATATTGCTCTGTTATGTAGTAGCTTTCTCCTTCTGTTGTACAGCTTATATATGGCTGGGGTCAACCAGACAGGTCTCCTGTTTTGGAGGAGTCATGGTTTTATGTGGGATAGCATGATCAATGCATACCTGCAGCTGCTCATACAATGCGTTTGTAAAGAATTCTGCAGATTGGTCTGTATTAACCTCCAGCACGGGGCCTCTGAAGTATTCCACCCCAGTCATCACAAGTGCAAAGTCTGCTTTTGAGAAATTCTTTACAGTGATTTCCTTGGCTGGGTGTGGGGATGGGATATGGATGTCCAGGGAAAGTTGATCATGGTCTGTTCTTAACAATGACAGTTCTACCTCTGGTGTGGAACATAGAGTCCCCATGTTGGTGATGATCAGGTCCAATATGTATTCCCCCTAGTGGGTGTGGTGACTGGTTGTGCCATAGCACATGGATTCACAAATTGTAGTGGCTGTAGGGTGATGTTGAGGGCTTGAGTAGTATCCCCAGTCAATATTTGTGTACCTGAAGTCAACCACTATAATGGTGTGTGTGAAGACCTTCATATCCGACACTGTTCCCAGGAAAGTCAAGTGTGGTTACTGGGTATGGGTGGGTGGTCTGAACTACACACCAAACCAAAAGGCAGTTTTGCACAATGGTAGGTGTATATGTATGGCCTGTCATGCTTAGTGCAGTGGGACCAACCCAGAGGTGTGTGTATCTGTGATGTATATGGATACACCCCCTACTTGTGTTCTGTGTCACAAGTCCTGTGGTCACGAAGCATGGTATAGAACATAACCTGGCAGTGCCAGTGTGCATATGTGACCCTGAACTAGGTTTCCGTGAATGCACAGATATTGTTATCCCCATACTGAGAGATAGTTAAAGATGTACATTCTTCTTTGGAAATACTGATGATGTCAGCACCCTATAAATAAAGCAGGAAAAGAGAAACCATCCAGTAATGCGAATAGCGTGCTGCACTAATGCGTCTGTCTCAAATATCATAACATAGTTAGGTAGGGGTTTGAATCCTGCAAATGCTGTGTATGTGGGGGGGGGTAGAGGTGTGTGAATGTCTGCAATTCTTTGTGAAAGGAATGGCCATTTTGAAGACTGGGATAACACACTAAAAGATGTGCATTCTTCTTCTTTGGAAACACTGATGATGTCAACACCCTATAAATACAGCCGGAGAAGGGAACTCATCCAGTAATACGAATAGCATGCTGCGCTAATGCGTCTGTCTCAAGTATCATAACATAGTTAAGTAGGAGTTTGAATCCTACAAATGCTATGTGTGTGGTTGTCACACAGTTTGTGAATGTGCTGTGTGTTTTGCTTTCATTATTGTATGACATATTATTATAACAGTAATTGCCATGCACACATCAGGTATGTGTTTGCCACATACAGATATGTACCTGTGACCTTTAATAGTTCCTATGTGTGAAGCCTGCCCCATATGAATACAGTTGTTACTTTTGCCACCATGTGCCGCAGCTTACCATACCTTAGGCCATACATGTATGTTGGTGACAATGCAAGCTACTGCAGTGATCTGTGTCCTAGGCCAATTATGTGACATACACCCATGAAAGCTTTGATAGATTAATGTAGGTGATGGTTCATGTCTGCAGTATATGTCAGACATGTTAAAACACAGGAAAGTCTGTGAGTGATGGCCATCCAGTGTAGGTGCATGGCAACTGTTGCCAATATGCATACAGACACCTTCTTGCTTAGGGGATACACAGAGGGACTTCAGTATACCTTTGGAAATGTGAATATCACAGGATAGACAAGATACCACCTGTCCACATGTACACACCATTACCCATTCTACATGAGGGGTGCTACCACCTACATGGTACTGTTGGAATACTATGTTAACTACATGCCAATGACAATGCCACAGTAGTGTTACAGCAATATACCATGGCTTGGACAACAGGTATCTGTCCGTATGATACCCTTGTGGTGGTTATGTGTGTCATGTGTAGAATGCATTGTAGGCCACTGTATATATTTGCAGTCATGGATGGACATATCCATAGTGTGTTGGCATGTACATGAGACTGCTATATGCCAAAGGGTATTGTTCCCAGGGATGTGTGGGGCTCAGTAACAATGGCTACTGATATAGTGCAGTACTGCAGGGATATCACTGACACCAGGTTCATATGTCTCTGTATCAGTTGAGGAGACACCATGTAATGACTACTGAATGTCAGGCTATGTAAGCTGTGTATACTACCAGAATGCAGACCATTGACATGTGGAAACCGTATCACCCACAGCATACTGTCAAACCATGTCATGTTCCATGCTGACCATGTTCACAAATGTACACCTGCAAATCGGTGATGCAAAAATCACACATGTACTGTCCACACCCCAACACATGCAGGCACAGGTACACACAACAACCATGTGGCACATGTGCAGACAGTACACTTTGGGAATTAACACTGGTGTATACAAAACTGCAATGACAAACATAGTTAATGCATCATGCATGCTCAAATATACCCACAACAACTGTACTGTTAACATGAAAATATTACTACAGTGCTATGTAGTCACCCTGTGCATCAGTACCATGCTATCATGTTCCAGCATCAATGTTACAGATGGCAGGAGGTGGCACAGTTTCATCATATGCACAGTATGTGTACTTGGTTTGCCAGAGTCTGCCACTGACACATCCAATCAACGTGTATGTGTGCATGTGTTAGTGAGGGGCAACAGTACAAGATGGGGCAACGTTGCTGTGATGTGTGTGTGTGCATGTGTTAGCCCTAGGTGTTAGCATTATGTGTGTGTGTATGCATGCACACAGTTCCACCATGTAGCTGCCATATATGGGTGTTTGTGGACAGCCACAGACTGTACCTGCCAGGTCATACAAGTCACTGTCTCTGGCCACAGACACAGTACCTGTGCCTGGCAGGGGTGTTACAGACAGTATAAGGTACTAAGCCAGACTGGATACTGTCATCAGAAGCAGTGGGTTGTTGACTGGACACATGTCCCTGCTGGGACTGTCCAGAGCCACATGCATGTGGTCTTCTAGGACGGTCTAATGACAGCACAGACCCAGCATTGCTGGGGCTGGTACTGGCACTATGGGAGTGGCTGCAGGTTTGTTGTCATCCGCGATGACTGGCAGCTGATAGTGTTGCTGGCAGACGTCCACGTTGATGCCTCAACCATCCTGCACTGTCCTGGCTCCTGGACATGTAGTTGTGGAACAGATCTAATGTGTCCCCCCAATGTCTATCAATGACCTCTCTGATGTAACAGATGGCAGACGCAACGTCACAAATAGTGTCATTCATAGCGGTGCAATGTGCTCTAAGCCCCCTCAGACCCTGTCTGGTGTACCATTCCATACGTGTCTGTGCCTGCATTACAGCCCAATACATAGCTGAGGTTGATAGACCTCTGTGGGCACGTCTGACAGGGGCATTACGACCATGGATGTTCCCTTGAGAACCCCTGGACATCTGCCTGTGTGTTACCATGTCAGGAATCTGGCCATGGCTGCTGTGAGGGGATGCATGTGCCAATGTTACCACACTACCCTGGTCAAAGCCCACTGTATGCTGTCCCTCAGCTAAGGACATTGGTGACAATGGATGTATCAGCAGGATGACTGTGCGCATTGATGGGGTTGACTGCTGTGTACTGTCAATTGGATGACCAATGACAGACCCTGTCACACCTCCCTGTGTCACTGTGCCGTTACACATGTACCATCATTAGCACTATCCCCAGCAGTGGCTTCAGGTTCCCTGCTGCACTCCACCAGAGCAACATCAGAACCTGTGAGAGGAAGATAGGAAACACAGTTTACAAATGTGTACATGATATTTGCACACAGGCACACAGGCGCACATGCACACATGCACACAGGCACAAATGCACACAGGCACACATGCACACAGGCGCACATGCACACATGCACACAAGCACACAGGTGCACATGCACACATGCACACAGGTGCACATGCACACATGCACACATGCACACAGGCACACATGCACACAGGTGCACATGCACACATGCACACAGGTGCACATGCACACAAGCGCACATGCACACATGCACACAGGCGGACATGCAGACATGCACACAAGCACACAAGCACACAGGCCCACTCCTCAGTACAGCAGATACAAACACAGACACACCTGCAATCCAACACATACACAATACTGTTTTAGGGTGGGTGACTGTTTCACAAGGAAAAACATCACTGCACACGTGTCAGCATGCAGGTTATGTGTTGCACAGGAACATGCAGTGCAAGTGTAGACAGCCCTTGTTAATAACAGTATACATGTACTTGATGCTTGTGTGTAGTTGTTCAGTGATTGTCTCCACCCTGGGACACAATGTGTACAAGGACATAACAATGTTGTGCAAGTGTTACAAGCTGTGGGTGTATAGATTTGCACACACACACACACACACACACACACACACACACACACACACACACACACACACACACACACACAAAACACATGATGGTGCTACTCAATAACAGCTATGTGTACTTTTGTGGTCAGTGGAACTGGATTTTGTGTAGTAACGTGAGCCATGATCAACATGCTTCTTGTGGTCAGTCAACAATAATAATGTGTGCCAGACAGGCAGCTAGCATGCTGTACCTGAAGTGCAGTAACATGACTACATCCACAATTACACAGCCACTTGTTACATGGGTGTGTAAGGTGGCCAATAGTGAGCATTGCCTACCATGAATGTATTATTTGTTCCAGACTCTTGCACAAAGACATGATAGGCCTCTACCCCTCAGGTATATTATGTGTGCTGCGTAGATAAGTGGGATGCTGAAGGCTGGCCATAGAGCAGATGTCATAATTGGACATGTGTAGCAGGCTAAGGTCTAGTGTGTATGCCAAACATGTGTGTGTTGTGTACATGTGTATCTGGTATGCCTATACAATGTCCAGTACTGTGTTGCCACACATGTGTGTCATGCTTTGTGTATTGCATGTGAGTGAGGCAGCTACTGAGAATAATGGGATATGCATAGTCTCACAGCAAACATGCACAGCATGCATTATGTGTAGGTATGTTACATGTGCACACTCTACACCTCCATATGACATGCACATGTCATTAGCAATAGTATTGTTATTACACACTCACCAGCATGGATTGGCTAACTTGCTGTCACTCCAGAGGGGCCTGCAAACATATGAGAGTGATTGCCAGTGGCCACAACTGTGCCTTTGGTAGTACAACAGGTGGCTTTCACAGGTGTACAGATTATGCTCAGAATATCAATCTTGCAGAAGAATGGGCAGGTTAACAGCTACACAAACAGTACACATCTCACAAGACTACCAGTACAGAGAACAGTCAACTACAGATATGGCATGTTACCTGCACACTCCATTTCAACATGCTGGGTGGCTCCGGCCTCCATGATGACACATGTTTGTGGATGTTCTTGTTGTTGGCCTGGAGCCACAACACTTAGGAGGTGCTCCTCCACACTGGTGAGGGGGGGTGGATAGGTACCCCACCACCTGTGGCAAGCTGTTGTCTGTGGATATCAGATGCACGCTGACGGACATGTCTAATTAAATCACTGCAGTGATGGCCTACCTGCTCATATGTCTGGTTATGCATGCCTATGTCATTTACCTGACGGACAAGTTCTTGCCACAGTGCAGCCCTCTCATGCTGGTTCTGGCTGGTCCTGGAAAACAGCACACAGTAATTCTGCACCAGGCTCTGGTGGATCTCCTGATCCTCTGCTGCTGTATAAGGTGGGTTTCTCTGATGCACCATCACCCTGGAAGGAAGGAAAAGAAAAATATGTGAGCAAGTCATGTGGCACACTTAATATTCAAATGTACTGATATCACTTCACTGCCATATATAGCATCTGTCTATCAGGAGATAAACATGTTCGATACCACATATCAGTGCTCAGCCCACAACTGTCTGGCAGTGCCTGCCACACTCCATACAACAAAATAGTATACACCAGCACTCAGCACAATGTTTGGGATACAATGCACAACCTCACACTGGCGTATGTATCAAGCTAATGGATGAAGAATATTGTCGTCCCATGCAATGAATGCAATACATATGTACAGTTTCAATGGTAATCCACCCTAATCTTTGATGCCATACCCCTACCTGACATATGTGCACAGTTGTTACTAAAGCCAGCATACTGCTGTCACAGAGTATACATGCTGCCAGGTACACACACATACCCTGTAACACACATGTGGTTGCAGCCATGGTACAGGCATCATTACACACACATTACACATACATACAACACACAAATGTATGACGACACAGATGAGCATTAACTGTGTACCTTATAGTACTGTGTGCCCCTACATACAGATACCTATACATGAGGCATGTAATCTGTGCAGACTACAGGTAACACACCAAACAGTGTTACCACAGAATGTGAACATGCACCATACCGTAGTGTTTAGGCCTACAACATCAGGTAGTACAACAGTTCATATGTGAGCTGGATTCAACAGCAGTACCACTTACTAAGCATACATTTATTGCTTCTGCCTATGATGGGACACCGTAGTCGTACACAGGGAACTACGGCACAACATATGCCAATCTACTATGTTTGCATCCCAATAACTGACACATCTTTCTCTGGCCTCACACCAAGGACACCAACTACCATGACAAACACAAACTCACGCTAAGCTATCACACCTTTACAGACCTTGCACACAGTCAGTGTCACACTCATTCAATGTCACATAGCTAGTATTGCACTGAGTACATGTGTGTGTGCATTGTGTCATAGGTAGGTACTATGCTATTGGCCCTGGGCCTAGGACAGCCTAGCCATATGCTACCCTGCCCTTTGGTACACATGCACTGTGATTTTACTTGCTCCTGTGAAATGGTTACACACAGGTGACTCACAGGGCGTATTACCTATCTCCATGACATTCATCAGGGGTATGTATGACATCTACTAATGAGGAGCCTTGTTTGTTAATGCTGGGTGGTTTAGTCCAGGGTATGGCATATTTGTGTACAGAAACCTGTACCTCCAGCATGTGCTGTTTAGTGCGGTGACAGGGATTAGGGCCCTAGGTCATGTAGGCTGGACTGACTGTAAGGTGTTGCCATGGTGGTTGGCCAACTGGTATGGGTGTGACATAACTCTGTATGTCCAGCACTGGTAACCTCTGTGTAGGCAGTATGCAAGGCACTCTAGCTGTGGTTTTGTGAGTCAGTCTGCATAGGGAATGTGTTTGTGGCCATTATCAGTCTTTGTTAGGTATGTCTGTGGCCTTTCCACTTGCTGTAGTTCTCATGGGAGGTACATACTGCATATGACATTGTGAGGTGTACAGGGGTACACTGACTTACATTTCCCTAGCTGACACACCTTTTGCGATGACACGTACCATGCACAGGGATTACAAGACTAGTGTGCCACTGTGGATATCAAAGGGGAGGCTATTGTACACCTGTGTCCCATGTTCCCTTCTGAAACCTCCAGTGGTAGGCAGGCAACCACCTATGTGGTAGTTAGTGGGTAACATGTTTTGGAATGGGGTATGGTACTGCAGTATCAACACTGGTGTTCTGTCCATGCCTTGGTCACCAGGCACCTGTTGCAGTACATCTGCCCCCATGTCCCCCTCTCTCACTCTCTCTTTATATATATATCTATATATATTTATATATATACATATAACTATATATATCAATATATACATATATATATATATATATATATATATATATAAATATATATACACATCTACATATATGTATATATATCTATATACACACTGCTATATATGTATATATATATGTATATATATATATATATATATATATATATATATATATATATATATATAGATATATAGACATTCATATCTATCTGTATACACGTATGTATCTAAATTTATATCTATATATGGATTTGTCTATTATATCTATATGTATACACATATTCTCTATCTATCTATCCATATATCTCTATGTATCTATACAGACCTCTCTGTCTATGTACATATATATATATATATATATATATATATATATATATATATATATATATATATATATATGTAGATATATATATATATAGATATGTATATATATATATATATATATATATATATATATATATATATATATATATATATATATATATATATATATATATATACACACACACACACACACACACACACACACACACACACACACACACACACACACACTTCTTAACATCCATTGCTGTACATATACATGCACATGTAGGTACATGGACTGCCCACCTTTCAATGTGGGAATATCACTTCTGCAACAGTTGTGAGACATACCATTCTGTAATGATATTGCACACTGTTGTGCATAATGCATTATGCTGTCCTCAAGCCATATAGCTGTAGCAGGCCTCACTGGCTCAGTCCCACAGAAGTTCACCACCACATGACATATACCTGCACTGCATGCTGTTTTCAGTGCCACACACTGCAACCTACATTGATATGTACACATAGCAACCTTCAACTACATATGTATGTCCAGCCTTCACTTCTATGCCCATCTTCATATACATATAGATACAGACTGCTAACAGATATGGAGGGTTCACAGTATGTAGATTATTAGATTATGTAGTTTACATTACCTTCATCTCTGACAGCTTTTTTTTTGGATTGCTGGCTTGCTAGCTTGCTGGCTGGCTGGCTGGCTGGATGGCTGGATGGCTGGCTGGCTGCCTGGATGACTGGCTAGCTGCCTGGGTGGCTGGATGGCTGGCTGCCTGGATGGCTGGCTGGATGGCTGCCTGGATGGCTGGCTGCCTGGATAGCTGGCTGGATGGCTGCCTGGATGGCTGGTTGGCTGCCTGGGTGGCTGGATGACTGGCTGCCTGGATGGCTGGATGGCTGCCTGGTTGGCAGGATGGATGGCTGCCTGGATGCCTGGATGGCTGGCTGGCTTGGTTTTTCTTTTTTTTTTTGTTTTATTTTGGTCTGTTTCTCTGTCTCTCTGTCTCTGTCTCTCTCTTTGTCTCTCTCTGTCTCTCTCTCTCTCTCTCTCTCTCTCTCTCTCTCTCTCTCTCCCTCCAGTTGCTGCAATGATAATATTGCATGTGTGGACTGGCAGTACAGGCTGCTTTTGTAGATATCTGCACATGTGCATGTGATGTCCTCTGCACCAATTTGGTGGCCAGCATTTACTAATTGCATGCAGCCTGCTGTGTGGTAATTGCAGTTCTCACTGTGATTTCAGGACACTGCTATAAAATGTTAGGTTAGGTAGGCGTAGGCCTTTCAGTTTTGCAAGGTGGGGACCATGCTGGTTTGCTGTGGACACTGTTGTGCCAGTCAGAAGGTTGGTATGTCTTTCATATCTAAGGCTGTGTTGTAGCCACTGAAATGCATGTTGTACCAAAACCTGACTGTTGCTTTTTCCAGTTTACTCTTCTCAGTGTGTATGTTAACTCACACCTGCTAATGCTAACACTGTTTACATGGGAGTATGTACTTTCCTGTGGGAGTTGTGGATTAACTGGTATACAACAGTAGTTCTTGCAATGTGTTGCTATGGCTTCACTATTTTCCCTTTACATTCACTCCTTGAAGGCCTGATATTTGTCTTTACTGGAATGTGCTGCTATGGCTTTCCTATTTTCCATTTACATTCACTCCTTGTAATGCATGATATATTTTTTTCAGCAGTAAGCTCTTATATGGTTGCTGTGGCTTGGTGGCACTGCATGCAGTCTGGTGAGCCCAAGGTCTGGGGTTTGACATTTACAAGGGTATTTTATGTTGCTGCTGAGCAGTACTAGGGCCTTGTATTTTGTACTAACAATTATGAATATCAGGCACATGCAGTGCTTGTAAACTGCTATACTGTCATTAGTTTGTTAGATGGCTACATCCTTTGATATTTCTGTGTTGTACTCCTACATAAGGGTGTGCTTGTGGGAGTAATTCTACAGCTATTTGCAGAGTGTGTAACAGCAGACAGGCTGATATGCCTGTGTATTTCTGACACTTGCAGGCCTCAGATACTCTCAGGTATATATTTGACCAGCCTCAGGGAAAGGTACATATCAGTGGGATACACCCGTGATATATTTCAGATATTCTGCAGTTGTGACTGTGGGGTATTTTGAGCATATGTATTACTACACTATTTCTGACATGCAAGTAGTGTCTGCTTTAACTTATTGACAGTCACCATTATGTGGGATACCCCACCTTTCTGCCTACTGTTAGTACATTTCACAGGGAGTCAGTGGGGCACAGGCAACATTTTTTGCAAATCAGGGACATCCTGGAAATCAGTCACAGTTGGGAAGTCTGGCCTCATACCTATTCAAATATGGCGGTGTTTATCCTGCTCTGATACTGTGTGGGGTTTGTAAGGTGCTACTGTAACATTATTACCTCCTAGCATGGCTGTTTCTCTTATCACACTAATGTAATGCAATTCCACAAGAATTGCCAGTAAGGATTCAGGGAACAAGCTTTGTATAATGGCCTTCCTATTTTCCCTTTACATTCACTCCTTGTATTTCATGATATATTTCTTTCAGCACCAAGTTCTTGTATATCTGCCGTGGCTCAGTTGTAATTCATGCAGACTAGTGTTTCCAAGGTCTGGGGTTTGAGACTGACAGGGGTATTTAATTTTGCTGAAGAGCAGACTACAGGCCTTGCCATACAGAGTGACTAAGGCACTTTTAAGCAGTTGTAAGCGGGTTTGCGCTGGTTTGTGTGATGCTTACACATGCGCACACTCGCTTAGCTAAGCGCACACAAGCACACATCTGCTGACTACTGCTTAAAAGTGCTTACTCCCACTAACATCCACGCTAATTTCTTTTAAGGAAAAGAAAATGGGGAGATAGGAAAGTGGTGAAAAAGGGGGCACAAAGAGGGTAGGGCAGTAGGAAAACAAGTTCGGGATGTGCAGGAAGGATGTAGGGAAGGCCCATAGCTGCCCATTTCTTTATCAGCAACAGCTGTGCACGTGTGAAATTTGGTGTGAAATTTGAAACCTTCCACCCCTGAGAGAGGGGTGAGGACAACAAAATATGTTGTACTGCCAATTAGAATTATCAGTTTACATGTCCAGTGGGCATGTGTGCGAATTGGGCAGCTATGTATGGGGCGTAATTTTTTTGTGGGAACAGAGTGCCCTTTTTTATTTTTTTTTTCAGGTGAGAGTGGAATGTGAGGTACAGGAAGTAGGTATATTTGGGGAGGTAGGTTGGGGAGGTTAACAGACAAGACAAACAAGATGCATACAGGGGTGGAGTATGACACATGTAGGGGGTAAACACAAATGAAGGGGACGGATGTTTGGATATCACAAGCCCATGAGCCCACAGATGGCAACAGTGGAACTGAAATCCCCACCCATAGGCAGTTACCACTGCTCCTTCACAGCCCAGGCTGTGCTGGGGGCTGGATAGGACGGGCAGGCACATCCGTGAGTTGCGAAACCCTCGCCTCAAGCTGGCGTAAGGGGATCAGTCAGAGAACACCTGATCTCACTACGCACCACAGACCGGACCCTATAGAGGGTGAGTGGAGGCTCTCCTCCGGCCATGCTTGCAGAGGGGGGACGAGCCCCATCCCCTGCAGTGCTTCCACCCGAAGGTGGCACAGGGTCACCGGAGGAGGAGGTCCCGGCCTGGGAACTGGTGCCAGGTACACTCGCCAGCTGAGGTGGGAGAGGTAGGTCCACTGGAATCCTCCTTCCCTGTTGTCCTATGTTTAGCAGTATTTTATGGCATTTTGGGTTAGTAACAAACAACACCATTCAAAATTAGTTGTAACAGCATGCATCAGTATTCCCATTAACCAAACACCCATGAATTCCGAACATTGAGCAGCAAGCATAACACATGCATATTTAGAACAACAGTGCACATTCCAACAGCATGCAGGGTTGATTGGTGGCAACAGGCCATCAGGTTTGGATATGTGAACGGAGCACATGCATCAACATACATGCAGATATGTATGAACCAACAGGGCAAATGTCCATGGGAATTAATTGTGAATTCACATACCCAGTTTGGTGTGGAATGGCATCATTTGTGAAAATAGGGTAAGGTGGAGAAATTTTACATTAACATCTAAAACTACCTATACATATACTGTACATTCCTAGTAGATGCAGATATATATCCCCTACATGTATTAGTACAGTTTCCTGTATGTAACCTTAGGAATGTTGGTGATGGGAATGTTACTGCTACATTAATATACATTCCATTTTTATTCATATATGTTCATATCTGGCTGTGTTCAGATACAGCATCCTGCTGCATTTGATTTATATGGGTCTAGACAACTGTAGATGTTCAGCATTTCATACAACCATACTATTTCCATAATGCAAGGGTACAGCAATATATCCAATTTGTGGGACGGGTACAGTCCATGTTCTGTATTTTATTTAACATATTGCACTCTTTGGTTGTGGCTGTCTCATTCATTTCATTATGAAGTGACTGCAGTATACCTTTATTCCAGACTTATTACAGCTTTCTTGGTAGCTTCAAACTGTCTTTCTCACACTCTCTCAATTATTTTATATTTACATTTCAGAATGGTACTTAATTCTAGGCTTTATTAACATTTATTACTGGTTTACAACAACCCTTTCCAGCTGACTCACTTATTTTATATGGCAGAATTTACAAGGATGTATTTGACACTTGTCTATCCTTTGTTGATTGATTACCACTCATTTTCTGGCTGCAGCAGTTATCTGATATTACAATACAGGTGGAAACTCTATTTGAGACTTGTTTAATCTTTATTACTGGATTGCATTACACTGTTTTCCAGGCTGCATCACTTATCTAATCTTACAATACTAGCAGAATCTTTCTTCTAGGCTTATTTGACCTTTATTAGTGGGTTACAACACTGAACTCTTTTACAATCTGTCTCACTTATATTCTCTGACAATACCAGCTAAATAATTACTAACCTGCCTGGTGGCACAACGTCAGCAGCCTATCAGCATAGGTTCGCTGATTTGCAGAACAAACACTTGCAGCTGTAATATAAAGGAAGTAATATTGGAACATACGTCTCCATACTATAGGCTAGGATAGCATTTCTTACATACTTAATTACATGGATATTTACTCAGTAGTGGGGCATTGGGCATTTGGTGGGCCTCCTGGATCCAACGGTTCAGTTGGTCCTCCTTCCATTGCTTCTGGGCTGCATGGTGGTGATGGATCTGTTCACCAGTCCTCGGAATGCCTGTGGCACTGGTGAGATCATGTGCCAACCAGTTCCACGCCTCTGCCTTGTACGCACCCCAGTGAACCTGGCCCTGCATGAGTTGTGCTTCATGATCATGGACTAGGAGCCAAACCATATATTTTGACTTCTCAACACCCCACCTTTGTGCTCTAAAGTGACTTCCCTCTCCTGCACCTGCCATCCTGACTGCAAATGGGTACCACAATCAGTTATGCTGTGTATTCCCGCCTATGGGGCTTATATATGCCGGTTTTCCCACACTTATCTGTGATTGGTTGTTTTGGATATTTATCAGCTTAAAAAAACCTGCTTTGTCATGCTTCTATTTCCATTCATTCCTATATATATGCTAATACTGCATTTCTCAGTACAACTGTCATGGCTTAGTGGTTCAGTACTTTGACTATGGTGCACAGTATCCCAGGTTCGACCCTGGGCATTGCTTTTTTTATTTTACTACTGTCTAGTCAGGCTTGGAGGTGTGTCTGTGTAAAGGCGGCTTTGATACAGCTTGCCCAATGTTGCCCGATGGTAAGCTGGTTGGTTCGCTGCACAGCTTCGCGCAAATGGCTTAGGCTGGGTAATGCGTTATTTAGCTATGAGCACTCATATTATGCTGGGTGAAGCACTGCTGAACTACGGGCACTCATTTTAAGCATGTTAAAGCACTGCTCAACTCCGGGCATTCATATTAAACCTGTTAAACCACTGCTCACCTGCGGGCACTCATATTAAGCTTGTTAAAGTGCTGCTCACCTATAGGCACTCATATTAAGCTTGTTAAAGCGCTGCTCACCTATGGGCACCCATATTCAGTTTGCTAAAGCCTTGCTAAGCTATGGGCAATTATGATCCTTTTTTTATATTTTATTATGTCGGATGTCTTCAAAAATACATGGCCCATTTCATTACATTTTACTTAAATTATATATATATATATATATATATATATATATATATATATATATATATATATATATATATATATGTCAGGGGATTGTTTCATGCTTATTTAAATAAAAATGGAAAATGATGTTGTGGGGGTTCCTCTTTGGCCAACGTCTCTACCACTACGCTATTGCTACTTGGCTTAATTGGCATATTTAGATCTTATATGCTCTTCAATGTCTGCTAACTGTGGCTGAGCGGAAGGCATACCCGCGCAAATGAGTGCAACTACAGGCAAACATTTTGGAAATTATAAAAAAAAATGAAACTGCTATTTTTACGTTTTACATTACAGTTGGGTTTATAGTCCTTGAGGGCATGTGTGGCATTGTGTTCCTTGACATTTCCGTGGACTTGCTCGTGGGTGTTTACTTTCAGGACTCTGACTCTTCTGGGGGGTGTCCCTTTGCAGAACTCGGCATTCGGACACGACCCCTACTTTCCTACACGGACCTTGTTAGCCTAGGGTATGATTCAGCATGCCCTCATGGATATGCATGGCATGCTGACATCATACCATTAGACTGCAGCCTCTGTGTAAGACATATTAACTCTTAAACGGAGGTTTCATGAATCTGGCCCTATGAGTCTGGCACCAGTTATTAGTTAGTGGCAGGCCCTCTTTGAGGACATTTGTTTACTGGGGGGATTCAATGACTGCACCTAATTTGCAGTCAGTTGGCTATCCAGTGGGCAGTGTAGGATTTTATACCTAATTCAGTGAGCTTGTCTACAATCCCCATGTAGGCAGTTGTGTTGAATACTTTTGCCGGGAGAAAGTAGGCAGTATGTGCTATTTTGCCCTCATGCTTTCCTTTGGTGACCTTCTTGAAGATGTTCACTAGGTTGAGTAAGCATGACCTTTCCTTGATAAAACCATACTGGGTTGGATCCAGCATCTGAAGGTTTCCTGTGTAATTTTTTATAATCTCCATGATAATTCTTTCCATGGCCTAGATGTGAGACTAATCAGGCTTATGGGTTGGTAGTTTCCTAAGTCAGTAGATGGCTCACTATTGTGTAGTGAGATAACAGTTGCAGTTCTCCTTTCACATGGTATGAAGCCTGTTTGGAAGCTACAGCTGAATAGTGCTTCTGGGGACCCAGAATGGTCATGTTGCATGCTATTAGGGAGGTATCTTGGGGTATTTTCAGGTATCATTGATCTATGGATTAAATTGATCAGTCACAGCATGAAGCTATGGGAAAGAGTAGTGGAAGCTAGGTTAAGAAGGGAGGTGATGATTAGTGATCAGCAGTATAGTTTCATGCCAGGAAAGAGCACTACAGATGTGATGTTTGCTCTGAGAGTGTTGATGGAGAAGTACAGAGAAGGTCAGAAGGAGATGTATTCTGTCTTTGTGGACTTAGAGAAAGCATATGACAGGGTGCCTAGAGAGGAGTTGTGGTATTGTATGAGGAAGTCAGGTGTGTCAGAGAAGTATGTAAGAGTGGTACAGGATATGTACGAGGGTAGTGTGACTGCAGTGAGTTCTGTGGTGGGAGTGATGGATGTGTTTAAGGTGGAGGTGGGATTACATCAAGGATCAGCTCTGAGCCCTTTCTTATTTGCAATGGTGATGGACAGGTTGACAGACGAGATCAGATAAGAGTCCTCGTGAACTATGATGTTTGCAGATGACATTGTGATCTGCAGTGAGAGTAGGGAACAGGTGGAGGAGACCCTGGAGAGGTGGGGATATGCTCTATAGAGAAGAGGAATGAAGGTCAGCAGGACTAAGACAGAATATATGTGTGTGAATGAGAGGGAGGCTAGAGGAATGGTGAGGATGCAGGGAGTAGAGGTGGTGAAGGTGGATGAGTTTAAATACTTGGGATCAACAGTTCAGAGTAATGGTGAGTGTAGAAGAGAGGTGAAGAAGTGAGTACAGGCAGGATGGAGTGGGTGGAGAAGAGTGTCAGGAGAGAATTGTCATAGACAAGTACCAGTAAGAGTGAAAGGGAAGGTCTACAAGAAGGTAGTGAGACCAGCTATGTTATATGGGTTAGAGACAGTGGCATTGACAAAGAGGCAGGAGTCAGAGCTGGACATGGCAGAGTTAACAATGTTTTTGCACTGGGTATGATGAGGGTGGACAGGATTAGGAATAAGTATATTAGAGGGTCAGCCCAGGTTGGAAGGTTTGGAGAGAAAGCCAGAGAAGCAAGATTATGTTGGTTTGGACATGTGCTAAGGAGGGATGCAGAGTATATTGGGAAAAAGATGCTAAGGATGAAGTTGCCCAGTAACAGGAAAAGAGGAAGGCCTAAGATAGGGTTTATGGATGTGATGAGAGAGGACATGCAGGTTGTTGGTGTGACAGAGCAAGATGCAGAGGACAAGAAGAAATGGAAACAGATGATCTGCTGTGGCAACCCCTAAAGGTAGCAACCGAAAGAAGAAATAAGACTGATATGGAGTTCTTCTGGCCTTGGATTGAGGAAACAAAGCAAACATGTTTTTTGTGGGGGGGCAAGCCTCCCCACAACCCATCACCTCCTGCTAATTATATATAGCAGCTCTGAGATTGCACTACAGTGTGGAAAACACAAATACCCTGGTCCCCACTCTGGCACGATCCCACAGAATGCAGGTCCCAGGAAAAAAAAACAGCTATTTGTTTTGTTTTCTGCTTCAACATTCTGTGGTTTGTTTGTGAAGTCTATGTGCTCTTCTGACAGGCAACCTATTCCACCAGGGTGGCTTGCTTTTTTACTTTGCCATAAATGTATATCAAATAGGTACTGCAACCTTTATTCAGCTGTATACATGATTGTAGTTGGTTCTTTTGAATGAATCAGTATAGTCAGCAGTGTAATCTGGGTTTGGGGAGACAGGGTGTCACTTAGAAGTAGGAAGATTGCCTAGGAATAATTGCTAAAAGTTCTATGGTTACCTGGTGACTCAGGTTTTATTTTTATTTCAAAGGAGACTTTATGGTCTGAAATGACTATCGAAGACAATACACTCAGGGTGGTGCAAAGTTTCCTAATGATAGGGAGGACTAGGTCTAGGATGTTAGTGCCCATAGCAGTGTGCATATGATCTGATCCAGGGTATTTGTGTTTACAAACTCCAGGAATCTCTGGGCCTGCACGTTAGGGATTGTACATGATTCCAAGTTTATACAGCGGTATTTAAAGTCACCCATAAATATGGTGCTGGTATGAATGCAGAGTGTCTCCAGTATGGTTATGTGTCTCGTTGGTCTAAGAGGGAAACCTATAGCTTGCATGGATATGGTATGGGACTTTGCCTATGGTAATTTACTGCAGAGAAACGTAAGTGCATCATACTGTTTGACCATCCTTGAGGGGTGTTTGCTTTTGATATAACTGTGACAACTCCACCTTTTGTCCCTTCTTGTTCAGTAACAGGTCTAAATGAGTGGAAAGTATTTTTACTCTGTACTGATGGGGTGGTGTATTTGGCTTTAAACCGTGCCTAAGTAACTGCACCAATATCTACATTCTCCAGGATAGAGTTTCTTCTTTGGACTCCTGGCATTGAACAGTAAAACCTTTTGAGTTTCTTGGATTTATTTTGATAAGTCGGAAGGTTTTTCAAGTCAGAATGCCTAAAAAAGCAGTATGGAGGTGTATAAGGTTTTAGCCAATATTTGAAAGCCTAGAGGGGATAGTTTCAAACCATCCATGGTAAAACTTTATGGTCTGACCAACAACCATATCCTCCCAGGCTGTAAATATTGTACCCCCTTTCAATGACATGAAAACTAAGCCAATTATTAAGTCAATTATCTTCTGTTCATATTGTGGCATCATCCCTGGAGAAGGTCGAATGTTATTCAATGTTAGGCTCATACTGGCCTGAGACACATAGTCTGAGAACTCCAATATGTCTCTCCACATATTGTCCAGGGGGGTATTTTTCAGATAATTTACTCCCATATAGACAATGGCTTATATGTATTTCTGCTTCACTGACCTGAGTGCATGTGTGATAAGATGGATCCCCAATGCTGAATGGCAACTGACAATAACTTTCTCTTTGTTCATTAGAGTGCCTCCTAACATCTGCACAAATTCTAAAAACTTCTAAGTATTTATTTATTTTTGTATTTATTTATTTTCATTTGTTTACCATGAAAGTCCAACTGGGCCAGAAACCCATTTTCAGCAGAGGCCTAGGGAGAAAAACTCCACAGAAATTTAAGCAAAATACAATAATTAGTACAATTGTATACATATAGTGAGATGCAGAATGCACATCATCTGGTAAGTCTATACAAAGAAGTATTCAATACAGTTTTCTAGTAGATATAGGTTCAAAAAGAAAAATACAAGCATTTCAGTAAACAAAACTGAGTAAAATAAAATTAGTACTGAGTACATATTAAATAATAGTTATGAACAAATGAGATTTCCTACACACACACACACACACACACACACACACACACACACACACACACATATATATATATATATATATATATATGTATATGTATATATGGGTCTAACTGATAACACTGATACGCGAAAACACCGACAACGAAATCACCGACACCACAAAACACGAAACTTCACATGCCCGACAAACCACAATCCCGACAATCAACAAACAAAACAAATCCCCTGTCCAAAAAGCACACACCCAACACAAGCACACCAAAAACTTTACAAACCTACACTAAACCTTACATACACAACTATCTATGCACTAACCTTAACCCAAACCCTAACCCTAAGGTCTGCCACTATCGCATACTCACCTAACCCACGGCCTAACCCTAACTCACTTAACCCGCCCCTAACCCTATAGTCCGTCACTATCGCACACTCACCTGACCCACGCCCTAACCCTAACTCAGTTAATCCACCCCTAACCCTAACCCCACACTTACCTTAACATGTCGATGTTCTCAGCCTTGGGATTTCAACTGTCGATCATCTCCATTGTCGATATTCTGGTGTTGGTGTTCTCGTCGTCGGCATTTTGCAGTTTCGGCGTTATCAGGTAGACCCATATATAGATATATATGGGTCTATTTTATATGCTAGAAAGCTTAAAAGAGCGAACACTCTTTTATCAAGCTGTAAACATCAAAACCACTAAATAGCAAAGACACGGAACAACGACTTTTTTCCCAGGGAAAAAAAATCGCTGCTCCCCAAAAAAAAAAAATGGTTTACCATCAAATGGGTGACCAGACTTTGTTTGATTTACGTTATTCTAAATGCCCAATTTGATCGTATCGAAAGAACAAATAAAGAAATGTAGAAATGAACAACAGCGAATGCACTACAGCATCTGCTGTTGTGAATTTCTACATTTGAATACAGATCTCACTATAGTGGAGACTGGGAAATGTACCCTTTCCCTCACTGTAGTGTGATCTCGGAGTTTGTATATATAGGAAGCAGGGGGTGTGGGGAGTGTAGGGGGGCTTTCCCCCTTGCAAAACCATTCTTTACTGCATGTTGTACAGTAATAGCAGTTGTGGAAGTGTGGTGAATGTTCAAATTGTGTCGAATTCCAGCATTCTCTACTTCCACATTCAATTTTTTTGTCAGTCTCTGTTTTTGTTTTCATTTCTCCTGTTCATAGAAATGATAATTCGCCTGAAGTGCGATCGCTAAAATGATAGTAAACATATTTATATATATATATATATATATATATATATGTATATATATATATATATATATATATATATATATATATATATATATGTATATATATGTATATATATATATATATATATAGATAGATATATATGTAATTTTCAGTAGTAATAACACTGAGGAGAGGGAGAAAATGAGGTAAGAATGAACAGTGTGTTGAGAGAGTTATAGATATCTTCTCAGTCAGGTTTGGTGCAAGGGCAATACCAGTTTTTGGATAGATGTTCAAATAGTAGTTGTTTGAAATTGGTAGATTCTGGTGTGTTTTGGAGGATATGGGGTAGAGAGCTCCATAATTTGGCAATTTGATTTGAGAATAGGGCTTCACCATGAGTGTTAGCTTTGTTTACTGTGAGAAAGTTTCTGTCTGCAGATCTTAGACTTCGTGGGCATGAATAGGGAAGAACAAGCTCCTTGAGTGATGGGCAACTGTCAGGATGGAAGATGATATTGTGTGTGAATTTAAGTTGGTAGAGATGAACTGTAGGTAGCTCGAGCCCATTTAATTTATGTAGTGCAATACAATGGTGGGTTTAGTGGGGAAGGTTAGCTGGAAAGCGGGCTTTTTTGTTGTAGCAAGTTTCCAATTTGGTTATGTCTGATCTTTTTAAGTTGGTAAAGAGGGGGAAAGCATAGAGGAGCCTAGATAGGAGGAAGGTTCTGGGTGTGTCTTGTCTGGTATTGTCAGTGAGGAATGGCTTGCTTCTGTACAGTGAACCACGTTTGTCGAGTGCTTTCTTCATTGTGACGGCCATGTGTTGGTCAAACCTGAGTTTGTTGTCAATTGTCATGCCAAGGAATTTTTTATCCTCAACCGGCTGGATGACTGTGTTGTTTGCTGAGAGAATGGTTAAAGGAGGGCTGGTCGGTGATTGTTTGCTACTTGTAAATAGCATTAACTGTCTCTATTTGGAGTTGAGGATTAGTTTTGATTTACTTAGATATATTTCTATAAAATTAAACTCTTGCTGGTCTACTATTTAGAGGTCTGGTAAGGTATCTTCTGAGCATATTAAAGCTGAAACATCCACATACTGAACTACTTTAGCATGCATTGTGTATGAGGCTAGATCATTAGAGAAGCTGGTGAAAAGAAGGGGCTCTAGTACGGATCCTTGCAGGACTCTGACTGAGAGAGGCAGAAGTGGTGAGAGTTTGGATTTCCATTATACTGCTTGTTGTCTGTCTGAAAGATAGGTTAGGAACCTGGAGAGGGAAGTCTTTCATAGGTTTAGTGAGGCAAGAGTATTAAGGATTTTCTTATGGGAGAGTGTTGAACACTTTTGACATGTCTAGGAAGATTGATGCTACTTGCTGGTTTGAATTTCTGAGCTGGTTGATAGTCTTAGAGAAATTAATTAGGGCTGTGGCAGTGCTGTGTTTTGGTCTGAAACCATGTTGGGAGGGCGAGATAAGGTTGTGAGATAGCAGGTATTGTAGTAATGGAGTGTGTATAAATTTTTTCTGAATTTTCACATAGGGGAGAAATGATGGTTATGGGTCTGTAATTGTTTAAATCTGTTGATGTTCCTCCTTTATGTTGATGAGTGATATAGGAAATTGTCCATAATTGTGGGACATATTGTTCTGCTATAGACCTATTTACCAGAATGGATATAGGCAGAGCTATGGTATTGGTTGAAACTTTGAGCTACTCATTGGAGAGTTGGTCATCTGTTAAGGAAGAAAGTTTCAGTTTTTTCAGCATTGTTCTTATGGTGTTAGTTGGGACAGGTTTGAGGTCAAAATATTTCTTGTTACTTTCCACATTAGATGGAAGAGATGGTGAGGTAGAATTGTTCCCTGTAACTAAAGAGACAATAGTTTTATAAAGTAGGTGCTGATTTGTGAGGCAATACTCGCACTTTGGTCATTGGTTGCTGGTTCTGGGGTTGGGACTTTACCTTGGTAGCTGAGTGAGTTAATTGTCTTCCAGAAAAGTTTGGGATTGTTTTCATATTTATTTTTCATAGATGTATAATATGTTTTTTGTCTAGTTTGAGTTGTTTGATTGCAGAGCTGCTAGTATGACAACAGAGTTTTACTGTCTTTTGTTTTCTGGTATTGAAGTCTAACGATTTATTTTGATATCCAGGCCAATCTCTTATTTTAACATGACTTTAATGAGTTGGTGATAATCTATTTAGAATAGCTAGAAATGTGTCATTGAAGTATGTTACAGCCTGGCCAAGTTGGAGATGATGGAGTGGTGTCCAGTTGCATTTATTGAGCATGTCTAAGAATGCTTCATTGGAGAATTTTTTGGTATTTTGTACAACTTTGTAAACTATGGTTCTGGATGGGTTGATCTGATGATGGTTTGAATTAGGTAGGTCTATGGTCACTTAAATTATTTGGAAGGCATCCGGAGACATAGTAGTAGTTGGAATCCACAGTGCTACTTCTGAATCACAGCTTCACCTCTCAGATGAAGTCCACATTCCAGCATCCTTGCATACACTTTTTCAGGGAAGCTCAGAAGTATGATCCCTCGGTACCTCAACCACAACTTTCTTTCCTTCTTTACAAAATGGGGACCACTTTTTGCCAACCAGGAAATACTGCCCTGGTCTTCAGTACAACCATGAAAATTTCATGTTAGCCATGACAATCTCTAAATGAGTAGCATTTTCTTCATTTTTGCCTGATTCTGTCCACTCATATAGCTTTTATAATAACAACATAAATGTTAGTTTTCTGTAATGATGTCATCTACCAGAAACAGATAAAATTTCACCACCTGCTTGTGGCACTTCATTCTCAAGATGGGTCATGTCCACAGGATTTAGGAGTTTCACAAAGTACTCTTTCCAACTCTCAACAATATTCCAAGGAAATCAGCATTGAATAACTTATGTCGAGAAGAGCTTGAGCCATATCCCTTCTCCCTCTTGAGTCATCATATGGTTTTACAGAACCTCCTTTAGCACATTGGAAGGCCACTCCCCATTCCCATATCAAACCCTTCTAACACCTAGATATTCATTTCAAAGACTGGCACAGCTGCTGATGCCTTTCTGGCTTGTCAGCAGTTATCAATCAGATCTGGAAATGTCCTCCTAACATTGTATGGAAGACCTTTTTTGACTGAGAACTTTCCTCTCCACTGATGTCCAGCAGTATATTCTAGGATTGACATTATGATTATCTTTACCCCCTCAAATACTGATGCCTTGTACAGGGGCCATTCAGTTTCTACATGCATGACCTACCAAGGTATAAGTGAACAATACTCTGTAGGTAGGAATTTTAACTCATTCCGCACAGAAGTATCATCTTGGCATTCTCAGGTAATCCTCACTACACATCTGTGTTTGGGTTATATGGGTCTGTCCAGCTATCTCACCAAACCCATCTCCAAATGATGGATAGCTGATAGCTCACCATCTATCTTATCCTGAGTACCCTGAATATATGACTTAAGGTATGATAACATAACAACAGAGTTGATCATTCTCCTTTGCCAGAAAGTGGTCTAGTAACAAGTACACTTATAAAGATCATTTGCTTTTAATATGTTGTTGACTGAGGACAATCTATGACAAGTACACAAGTCCAAAAATAGTTCACTAACTGGATTCACATTAGACAAGATGTTCTGCCAGTCATACAGTCATGCTCCTACACATATGTATGTATGTGTATATATATATATATATATATATATATATATATATATATATATATATATATATATATATATATACACACACATGTGTGTGGGGGGGTGTGGGGGGGTCTTGTTTAAGAATAAAGCTAGAGGAGAATGACAGACTGACCAGAGGAAGTGTGCAGTGATGATAGTACTACAAATAGTGTACTAGACTGTGGTGGTGAAACAAGAGTGTTGTCATGTGACAACATTCTCAGTTTTCATACCATTTCATTTCCTCATCCTCACATTCAGTCATGAATTATAAGAGGATGTAAAGCATCATCAAAATGATAAGTCTAAGCATACAAAGTTCATTTGCGGTATCTGTTTTCAATTTATGTGATAGAACAAAGAGTAATACAGAGAGTTTTTAGAGTACAGCCACCGTGTCTCAGTTTTGACAGACATCAGTTGATATGGTTTGAACACCTCATGAGGATTCCCCCTGGGCACCTACTACTGAATCATAGGATCATAGGATCATAGGATCATAGGAAGTTACTAGGCTAATGGCCCTATGGCCCTTACAAGCCTAGGCAAGTTCTACCCTTATTTCCATGATCAGCATCTAATGCTTGTGTCCAAGAGGGACACAGGTGGGATCCCCACAGCCAATTTACTGTTACCCATCCAGTCGTGCAGACTGACCTTTAAGAGAGCCAATTAGGTGCTCTGTTGACATGAAGTAGGAGTCTGTTCCAAAGGAGTGGTAACCTCTAGGAGATAAATATGTCCCTCCAGCAGGTTCTATTAATGTCACATACTAGGTTAAGGTCTTTAGAGTGAGTAACCCATGTACCATTTGACTTATGGATATGCAGTATTTCCTTTAAGGCAGGATCAAAGATTGTCTTGTATGCAAGGCAGAAATCACCTCTGAGTAGTCTGTATGAAACAAAATAAAATGTAGTGATTTCAGACAATCATCATAGGACAGATACTGAAGACTTTGAATTTTCCTTGTGAGGAACCTTTGTGGTTTCTCCAGTTGCTGTATGTGTGTGGAAAGGTAAATACCCAAAGGGGCTTTATACTCAGTTTTTGGCCTGACAAAGAAAGAGTACAGGGAAGTTATAACTTCTTTTTTTGGAGGCAATGCCCTTACGTATGAGGTGAGCAATATAGAATGCCCTTCTTACCACTGTGAAGACATTATGATCAAAGGTAAGATTGATGGTAACCTGTGTGCCCAGGCCTCTCACCACTGAGTGCATATTTAGGGTGTTGCTGTTGATGTGGTAGTTATCAGGAACATTGCTATTACTGAAAAGGGTGGTAATACATTTTTTTGCATTGAGCTTAAGGTCATGACTTTGGCACCAATCATTTGTTTGTTTAAGATCCCTTTGTAGGCTGTTAACATAATTTCGAGATTCTATGACTGCTCCCAGTTTGCAGGCATCAGCAAAATTTGTCAGCTGCAGACCTTTAGTTTTTGCTTGTACTTTGGAGAAATAGATTCCAAACAGTAGATGTCCCAGGACTGATCTCTATGGAACACCACTGGTTACAGGTCTGCTGATGGAGGTGGATTCCTCTATTTTGAATATATATGTTCTATCAGTGAGCCAGTTAGCAACCCATCTCATGAAATAAGGGTTGATATCTAGCTGGGTGAGTTTGTCAATGATGCCTTAGTGGGGGATAGTGACAAAAGCCTTGGCTAAGTCTAAGTAGTTTGTATGCATAGACTTCCCCTCATCCAGGGCCTTGGTGACTGTCTCGAAGAAGAGCACCAGGTTTAATAGGCACAATCTCTCTTTGACAAATACAAACAGAGTAGGGTCAAGGGTTTGGACAGTATCTACATCTTTGTTGATAAGGTCCATGACATTTCACTCTATGGGCTTGTAGATAAGGCTAGTCAGGCTAATAGGACTATAGATCCCAGGGTCAGTGGAAGCACCAACTTTGTGCAAGGGAATAACGGTGGGCATTTTCCATTCAGCTGGGATGAAGCTGGTACTTAGACTATGACTGAAAAGAGTACCCAATGGTGTTGCTAATTCTTGTTGGAGCCCATGTAGGACACAGCCTGGGATGTTATCAGGTCCCATATATGCTGTGTTTTTGGCCTTAGAGAGAGTATGTATGACCTGCTCTTTAGAGATACAAGGTAGAGGACAAGTGATAAGGATGTCATGAGGTATGTGTGGTGGAGACAGGGGAGTGAAGTTTTGTGGTGGAGACAGGGGAGTGATGTTTTCACAGAACCTGTCAGCCAATGGGTTAGCTATGTCCACAGGCTCAGTATATGTGTGGTATAATTAACTACTAGTTCAGCATAAATCCGGGCCTTTCCTTTTAGGTTACAGATGTAACTAAAGAATGCCTTATGGTTGTCATTAGTTGAGGAAGCTAATTTGGATTTGTAGTTTGATCTGGAGGACTTCACAAGAATTCGTATTTGCTTGTTTAAGCTGAGGAGGGAGTGTTTCTTGTTCAGGGATCACTCCCTCTTACTGTTAGACAGCAGTTTCTTCCTCTTATTATAAATCCTGTTAATGGCAGCTGTCCACCAGGCAGGTTTGCTCTTCCTTGAGGAGCTTGTTTTGGTCCTATCAGATATGGCTGAGTCAATGCAGTTATCCAGGTGTTTGTATAAAGCATTGGTGTATAACATGACATTTTTTGCGAATACCTTTGGCGGGGGTGCAGTGGTGCTATTTATGCCATTCTAGAAGAGGTTATAATCTCCTTTGGAGAAGTTTTTTAGTTTAGTTACTGCTGTAGGGGGTGAGGTGTGATAGCTACTTTGAATGAAACTGATTTGTGGTCAGAGCTCACCAGAGAAGACCTCACAGTGGGGGTGCTACAGTGTTCCTCATATTGGTAATCACTAGATCCAGGATGTTGGCACCTCTTGTGAGGGTGTCAACCAGTTGGTTCAGAGCACTGGAGTTAATGAACTCAGAGAACCTTTGGGCAAATGAGTTTGAGCACGAGTAAGTTACCAAGTCAAAGGATGAGTAGTTTAAGTTGCCCAAAGCCATGGTGTATCTTGATAGACACAAGTAAATCCAAATAGGCAGAGTGGGTGTCCTGATTCATGGATGGGGTCCTGTAGCTGGCAATGACTTGAATAGGTGTCCTACCAACAATTAATTGCACTTGAAGTATGTCCAGGGAATCATACTGTTTAAGCCATCCGGAGGTGTATTTATCTTTAATGAATATTTTTACACCGCCTCCTTTAGTTTTCATGCCTTCAGTTTGTGGTGTAAATGTGTGGAAGCAGGTGTAACCTGGTATGGTTGGGGTCCTCTCCAGAGCTTTGAATCAGGTCTTCATGACTGTACAAATATCTGCATCTTCCAAGGTGACGACTGCTTCCAGTGAGTGCAGTTTCATGTTAAAACTCCTAGCATTTAGCAATAAAACCTTGAGGTTGTTTTTAGATGGAGATTTTACATCAGGAACATTGTCCTTGAGACACTGCCAAAAAAGACACTATGAGTGTGGCAAGAACCTTAGCCATAGCTGAAATCCAGGGATGACAGATGAAGACTATCTCAGCCAAAGCATCAAGATCTGTCGATCATATCATCTCAGGCTGACAGATACTGGATCCCGTTAGAATGACACCAGAAACTAAGCCAATTATTGAAGTCAATCATTTTCTGTTTGTAGACAGGCATCAACCTAGATGAAGGTAAAATGCTGCTTAAGGCTAGGGACATACTTGCCTGTGACACATAATCCAAGATTTCAGTCATGTCTCTCTTTGTATAATCAATAGAGGTATGTCTCAAGTCATTCACATCAACACAGACTATGAGATAGTCATAACAGTACCTGTTGTTGAGAGACATGAGTGATTGTGTGAAATGGCAGATCCTAGCAATTGATGTACAGCTGACCATGACCTTTCCCTTACCCAGCCTGGTGAGAGGGACATCTGTGTGTCTCACAAGGAAACCACCTATGACTAATATGTTTGGTTTTGTGTTTTACCCTAAAGGCTTGACAGGTGTGACACTGGTGTGTGAGCTATTATGTGTATTGTGCTCTGTTGAGGAAGTATTATGTGTAGCATGCTTGTGTTTGTGTTTGGAAGGTCTCTGCTGTTTAGGTATGTTTTTGGTGAGGACCTCCGCATATGTAGGTTTTTGTGATATGTGTTTGGGTGGAGTAGGAGGTGAGGTGTGCATGCTGACAACCTGCTCATTGTCATATGTACTGACTGGTGTGTGAGAGAGCATGGATTCAAAGTTCTTAATATAGTTGCATCTCTCACCTGTTGAGTTGTGTGGACTAGGAGTAGAGGGTTGTCAGTGAACATAAGGCAGTTGTTACACTGCCTGAGGATGCCAATGTTGACCAAGCTGGCTTGAGAAACTGTGGAAGATTGTCCATTCGTAGTGTTAGGTAAATTTGTTTGGTCAGGAAAAGAGGTCACACTTAGGAATGGCTAGTGGGTGAGAAGCATTTTGGTACCTCTGAGGTTAGGTTTAGATTTTCACCTGACAGTAGAGCAGGGCCATGAAAAACCTCTGGAGGACAACAAGCAAAGTGCTAAGGAAAATTTTAACAAGCAAAATGTTTGCATCTATAACCACCAGTGGTAACACTTCTATGCAACAGTGCATGATGGTGTGCAACATACAATCAAGTGCAAATGTGGGGCTTAAATGAAACAAGAAATAACACTTTTAACTCAAATAGACAATACGGATGCTATCTCTGAGCTGTAGTCCAATCACTCCTAATTAGATGGGACCCAAACAGCACTCTCCTACCACAAGGGTGCAGTAGGGCCTTCACCAACAAGGATGACTTGAATTTAATGCTCAGAAGTTACAAAACATATGCAGAAACAGCAAACCTGGAACTGAGCTATGCTACAGCTGAACTAGTACAGTATACAGTAAAATGTGGCAAATAACAGTTCAGACAATTCAAATAGACAGTAAAATGCAAATACAAATTAAAAGTGCAATATAAGAGAAAAAACAGGTACTTATAGTTAGTTGGAAAGAAAGGATGCCTCAGATCTTTCAGTATCTCAGTGAAGAGCTGGTTTTAATAATCAAGGGATACCAAACAGTCTAAATTCAGCAAGTCTGAATCTGGCAGTGCACCACATACCAGGTGCATCCTGCTGGGAAGAGATGATTGGTAGATTGAGGTCAAATAAACTGATTATATTTGTTTATATTTTTCATTATGTCTAGGAATGCCAATATCATGTGAATTTTTTATGTATCTCTTTGCCCCCTCATCTGCTGACCATCAAGCCTCCCCATATTGGACTGAAACCCTTTCATTCCCTAGTGGTGAGGATCATTCCCAGATCCACTAGAGTCAGAACTGTCTATACAGACCTGCACTACTGGGGTGCTCTCTGTGGCTTTAAACTATGTCTCAGTAACTACACATATGTCTACATTCTCCAGGGTGAAGAGAGCTTGCAGTGAGTGGAGTATTTTTGTTTAGGCTCCTGGCATTGAGCAGTATCACCATTAGATTATTCAGAGCTGGTTCAGCTATGTTAGATGATTTAGCAGACTGGCAGTGCCTCAAAAAGGTATTATGAGGGTGGGCAAGCCTAGGGAAGATAGATGTAGTCCATCCCTGGTGAAACACCATGGTCTGTCAACCATATCCTACCAGACCAACAAAAGTTATATACCTTTTCTATGACTAAAAACTAAGATAGTTATTAAAGTCATTTATCTTTCTTCATATTGTGGCATCATCCTTGGAGAAGGTAGAATGATGCTAGGTGCTAGGCTCATACCAGCATTGGACACAGAGGCAGAGTAATCTATCATGTATCTCTTTATATACCCCAGGGAGGTATATCTCAGGTCATTCACTCATACGTGGACTTCAAGTGAGTCATAGTGGTACATGTAGATTAATGATCAGAGTGCAAGTATGAGTTAGTGGATGGTGGTACCTGAGGCAACAAACCGTAACCCTCTCTTTGCTCAGTCTGGTGCGTTGGACATCTGTGTGATTTACAATGGAGTCTCCTATGACCAGAATATTGCATTGTGTGTTGATCTGCTTATGGGCTTCAATGGTGAAAAATTGTGAGTTAAGGTTGAATGTGTTGTTAATTATGGAACAAAGACCTGGGAATAGTAATCAAATCAGAAAAACAAATCTGTACAAATCAGATAAAACTAGACACATGAACTTGGAAAGCACACCCAAACTGCCACCAAGGCCTAATTAATTTGCTTTAACAAAACTGTTTTAGCTGAAGAACAAAACAGTTTGCTTGCAGAAAGTTCAACAGAACTGGTGTACAAACCAAAGGAATCAGATACTAAAGCTTGTAACATACAGTACTTCATCACTGCAAGATGTTTAGTTAAAGCAGATACATAAATACGTAAAATAATACAAGAACATGATTTAACTGCAAATGTTATTTACTTTTCTGGTGTAGAGACTGTGATGCCCATGCCCTGGCCCAGCAATCAAGGAGCCTCAACCCTCACCATTAACACCAGACAGGGCATCTCATATGAGAGGAAAGGATAACAAGTACACACAGTAAAGTGCAATTTCCCTTAAGAGGACACAGAGATCACAGTCAGTCTGGGACTGATCGTTCCCTTGCTCCCCAGGTCCCCAGTAAGACTCCCTACTGACACAGCTATAGGGTCTAGATCTCAGTCTAGCTGATCAAGCTAAAATCTCCAGCACCCTCTCTGTCCAACCAGTGCTTCGTGTCCCTGCCCACGTAGCTGGCACACACACTTTGAGATAAGAGTTTACACAACCACACAGACACTTCTGGGGAAAGCTGGCACAGGTTCTCCAGCTGTACCCCTTTTAACCAGACTATACAGTAGTACCACTTGCCACCACCCAGCTAATATTTATCAGCTACCCAAAGGCACTTAAAAGGGTGTCCAATTATTACTGTGCAATATTATTATCCAATTGGTAGATGTGACTAAACAGTCAAAGCTTATTTGGAGTGACCTGGACAGTAAACTCTATAAATATGCAATGTACTCAAGAGATTAAACCATCTCTACACAAAACCAGCCATAGTTAAAAGATTTTAAAATATTTAATAATAATTGGTCGCAGCCTGATTAAATTGTAACTGTTATTCTAAGTCTTTTGGTTTAAGCACTTGGGCTTCATACAGGCTGTTTCACATTAAGAAGGTTTGTGGTCTGCACTGTTGTGGCAGGACAGGTAGCTTACATCCTTCTAAGCTGGGAATTGCTGATTGAAGTCCCAGTGTCTGCTATTCTAAAAGTGTATTAGTTCTGGCTTAAGCACTTGGGCTTCAGGCCAGTTATTCTACATTAAGAAGGTTTTTGGTCTGCACTCTTGTGGGAGGAGAGGCTGGATTCTGCCCTTCTGAGCTGGGAATTTCTGGTCACAGGCTTATTGTGACTGCTTATTTGAACTGTTTCTTTCTGAAATTGGTGTGCCTTGTTGCTGTAGCATAGACCAGATTCAGGCCTGCTGAATCTAGCTTTGTTTGTATAACTTGAGGTGCTGATCCAGGTCATCTTTTTTTTTTCTGGAGAAGGTTCCCCTGCATCCTAGTAAGAAGGGGAGTGCAGCTAGAACTTGTCTGATTGAAGACTGCTGGAACAGGGCTCGTTTTTGAGTGTTTTTTCTGGTTAATTGGGTAACTTGTTTAAATCAGTTTATTTGTTTTCTATTGTTTTATATATATATATATATATATATATATATATATATATATATATATATACATATATATATGTATATATATATTGCACTTTATTCATCTGCTTTTACTGTATTTCTGTTTCTTCCTACTTTATTACTGGGGGCATTGACTATAACTTTGGTTTGTGATATATAACAATAATTATCCTTATTCTGTGCTTTTAAACTGTTTTTTTGAGTGTATCTGCTTTATTTTCTGAAAAAAAAAATATATATATATATATACTTGTTTCCCATCTTTCTAAGCTAGTATAGTCTAGTTTTTAGGTTAGTGCTGAATTCAGGGCTGTTACAAATCTCTGTGTTTGCCCATACCTTACTTGGATAGAAGGAAGTTTCTCTGTTCACCTGTGAGAGAGGGGAGCTTTGAACAGCCTATCTGTCCCTGGAGGAGTGGTTTCAGCCCAGAAATTAGTAGTTTATTGGCCATTTTGGGCAAATTTCTATCTCTTTCATTTCCATGCTATAAATACCATATTTACCCTGCTCCACAAAGTCTCCTCTTCAATTTTTCCCTTGGAACTAGACAAACTTTCAACTTAAGCACTCAAGCCATTCATTTCTGAGCACAGCACTTGCTCAAAACTTATAGCAAGCACTTATAAACCCTAGCACTAGACCCTCCTGTACTGTACAGAAGGACAAGGCTCTCTATTCGATCTTACCAGCTATCCAGTAAAACAGTTCACTGTACCTATCCAGACATGTCCAAAGGGCAGTTTCAGGTGTACTCTCCAGTCCAACTGGTGAATCTGGGCATTTTGAAGCAATGTTACAACTGCCTCATGTACACAGTCAACCCCCTCCTCCTACCACCAAACACTAATACATGCGAGAGATGCAGTTATACAGCCAACCTAGAGGCTAAGCTCTCTCAACCCAAGACTGGATCAGACAGTCAAGAGGAGAAGGGAAATACTTGCATCACACCACCAGTCTTACATAGACCCATTAAACCAGCACTGGCAAAAAATACACATAAATACACGAAAACATACTTGGAGGCTCTAAATAAAAATCTGCAAAACCAGCAGAAACCTCCAAAGCAAACATCCGAGCAACCTCCACCCCCCCCAACACAAACCATGAAACACATACTTCAAAAAACCAGTGTGCCATGCAATCATAGCCCTTAAGGCAAAATAACATACCCAACATACTAGTAATAGGTGACTCTATAGTCAGGTACACTGACGTCCCACTCACTAGGCTGAATAAGGAGAAGGTTACTGTTAGCTGCCTGTCGGGTGCCAGGATCTGCCACATAACACAAGCACTCAGGTCACTCCAGAACAAGTACAAATATGACTCTGTCATTGTCCATGTTGGCGTGAATGACCTGAGCCGTACCTCCATAGACTACATGAAAAGAGACATGGAAGAGCTCTTTGATCATGTAGCCCAGGCTGGTATGACCCTGACCCTGTGCAGCATCCTGCCCTCACCAAGAATGATACCACGGTATAAAGAAAAAATTCTCAATTTCAACAATTGGCTACGTTTCTGGTGTCATTCAAAAGGGATCCCATGTCTGTCTGCCTGGGATGACATGCTTGACAAGCCACGCTGCTTCGATAGAGATGGCTTGCATCTGTCACCCTTAGGCTTTCGAATACTTGTCAAGGCTCTTGCCACCCCCATAGTGCCTTTTTTAGGTAGGCTTAAAAGACAAACCCACCGCCGTATATAGCACAAGTAACAAAAAACTGAGAGTAATGCTACTCAATGCCAGAAGTCTAAACCTCAAAATGCACGCACTCGAGGCACTCCTCATTATGGAGAAAATCAATATATGTGCAGTAACAGAAACCTGGTTTAAGGTTCCAGAGAGCACCTCAGCACTACCAGGCTACAACTTATAACATACATTTCAGCCACAGAACCCAAACCGAAATGCAAAAGTTGGGGGCGTAATCATATTCATCAAGGATACCCACACCTCCAGGTTAGTGGCACAGCACGATGCTTCAGAGATCATCCACGTGCAACTAACAATGGGCAAAACTGCAATTCAAGTTGTAGCTTGCTACAGATCACCCACCGTGTCCCAGGACCCCCATTCCACATTTCTGGAAACACTGGGAAACATAAAGGTCCTATCAAACACCCTAATATTGGGTGATTTCAATTACCCAAACATTAACTGGAAGAACTACTCAAGTACTAACTCCCTTGCCCAATTTTTCCTAGAATTTATAAACTCAAATGCCCTGGTTCAACTGATCAACACTCCCACCAGAGGTGACAACATATTGGACCTGGTTATCACCAACATGGGCAATCGGTGTTCCACACCAGAGGTCAACCCCTCGCTGGTTAGATCTGACCATAAACAAATCACTTTGGATATCCATATTCCATCCCCACCCCCGGACAAGAAAGCCACCATGAAAAACTTTTCAAAAGCAAACTTCACATTACTTAAGACCAAGGTGGAAAGTTTCAAAGTCCCCATGCTGAAGGATAACACTGTCCAAGCTGCAAAATCCTTTACTAATGCATTCTATTGGCAGCTACAAGAATGCATGGATCATGCCATCCCAAGCAAAACCAAGACTCACTCCTTCAAAAAAAGGAAACCAGCCTGGTGGACTCCTGCCATAAACAAGCTATGCAATAGAAGGAGGAAACTAGTACAGAAAAGAGTAAAATCCCAAGAAGGGAAGACATCCCTGATCAGTATCAGCAAGAAACTATGATCCCTCAAAAAATCATCCAAGGTGAGCTTTGAAAGAAAAATTGCCAAGGACTCTAAAGATAACCACAAGGCATTCTTTAGCTATGTCAAGAATCTAAGTGGCAATGCTCAGATCTGCTCGGAGTTAGTGCAGAATGGCACAAAATATACTGAACTGACCAATATTGCCAACATCCTGGCAGACAGGTTCAGTGCAAACTTCACCCCCCTCTCACCCCCAAAAGGGCCCATAACCATACCAGAAGAATGTAGAGTCCCTGAAATCACACACACTCAGGTTAAAACAGCCCTCTCCAAAGCCAAAATCTCAGCATCAATGGGACAGAATGGTGACTGAGGCTGTGTCTTACACGAGCTCAAATACGAACTATCCCCTCACCTAAACACACAGTTCAAACTCAGTCTCTCCACAGGCTACATACTCATAGAGTGGTGCACAGCAATGGTTATTCTGCTCCACAAAGGTGGAGCCACAACAGACCCCAGGAACTATCGCCCTATAAGCCTGACTAGCTTGGTCTGCAAGGCTATGGAGTGCATCATCATGGATCTCATTAACAGAGATATTGGGAACCTCCAAACACTGGATCTTACCCAGTTTGGCTTTGTTAAGGGCAGATCATGCCTCCTAATCCTGGTGGACTTCTTTGAGACAGTTATCAAGGCTATAGATGAGGGAAAGGTGGTACACACAGCCTACATAGGCCTCGATAAGGCCTTCGACACCATTCCCCATTCTGGTATTATAGACAAGCTCACCAGCCTGAACATAAACCCCTATGTCACAAGATGGGTTGCCAGCTGGCTCATTGAATAAACCCACATGGTGACAGTTGTGGGAGCTAGGTCCGTCTCTAAACCGGTTACAAGTGGTGTTCCCCAGGGCTCAGTCCTAGGACCCCTCCTGTTTGGCATATACTTCTCAGAGGTACAGGCAAGCACAGGAGGACTATGGCTGACCAAGTTCACAGATGACTGCAAACTAGGGGCTATAATTGACTCTTCGGCTGACACAGACATCCTCCAAAAGGGTCTCACTGAGACGGATACCTGGTGTCAAAATCATGGCCTCAAGCTAAATGCCAAAAAGTGCATAGTCATCCCCTTTGGAAAAAACAAAGTACCCACAAACTACCACATAGGTGGCAGTCCCCTAAATATGGAAGACGTAATAAGGGATCTGGGGCCTAAGTAGATAGTAATCTCACCCTTGATAATCACATTGCCAAAGTGGTTAGAAAATCCTTCTACATGGCCCTCCTAATCACAAAAGGGTTCACATCCAGATCAAAAGAGGTCATTGTGCCCCTCTACTCATCACTCATCAGACCCATCTTAGAGTACAACGCCCCATTTGGGATGTACCTTACAAGACACCTGCAACAGCTGGAAAGACCACAGAAGTACCTCACCAAGAGGATCAATGGCCTCAAACAGATGCCCTATGCAGCTCAACTGAAGAAACTCCAGTTGTACTTGATTGCATACCGCCTACTCAGAGGTGATCTCTGCCTGACATACAAGGCCATGTCCAACCCAGAATTGATGGACATGCTCCACCTAAAGAAAACCTTATCTCCCTCGAGCCACATGCTCTAGGGATCTAAACCTCACCACAACAATAAGTAGGATGTGCTGGAGGGATAGATTCCTGTCCCAGAGACTTCCCATGCTTTGGAACAATATCTCAATCTACATTATGCAGAGCTACTCGCTAGCACTCTTCAAAAGAAACCTTGACGAGTGGATGGGAAACAGAAAGTTTACCTCAGGGATCACTTCAGTGGCTCTGCTTGACAGAGGCACAGGGAACTAATCTAAGGGGACGACGAAAGCCAACACATTCTGACTAGGCTTATAAATGCCTTCGGGCAGATAGCCTAGTACCCACCTATGAACCTATGAACCTATAAATAATTATAACGACAAGACAACACTTTCCATTACACAGTGCTAGTCAAAAGTTTAGAGATCACACAGAAATACTTAAAATAAATCAGTAGTGCAATTCTGACATCACAGAAAAACACTTAGTCTAATATTTTTAATTTCTAGTTATTCCTAAAAGAAAACACACTTCTAAAATAACTTGCGTATAGAGCAAGGCAGAGTGCTGTGAGTTGGATAGTCAAGTCAAAAATGCTTAATAATCTCTGGTTCTCACTGTTTAAATTGAAACTACAGTTCTGCTAAACATTACATCATCTTTTACACTTTCCTGGTGTTCCCAGACTGACAGATTAACTACATTTACATTCTTAACATCTCCCTTTTGTTATCTTGCAGCTGGTCAGGAACAGAGCAATAAAGGACATTCCACATTTAAATTATGGTCCTTAATTTTAGCCTTAAAACAATAGGCAGCAAGCCTTCATCTAGCCGGACTGGAGCCGACTTGTAAACATGAAAGGCAGTGATGAAATAATTTTAATTTCAAAGGACCAACAAGAAATGCTTGACTTACCTTTCTTTACAGCAGATGGCAATGTTGCCACATTGTTTTAAATTCAACATTTCACATTTACAAATGATACAATTATCTGCACAATTATATCTGGCTAGGCTGGAAGCCATCATCCTTTTCTGCCAGGCTTCACAGAGACAATTTAATTTTGTTTAAAAATGTAGCCAAAATGTATTCTCAAGTCTTTCAAGCAATACATTCAAGGCACAATGATACATAGAAATAGGAAGATGAGGATATTGTAATCTAATCAGTAAAACAGATCATATCTTTATGATCTTGGACTAGTGTAGAGGGAGTTTTAAATAATATGAATACACTACTATAGGCAGGAGTAATTTAATGTGAACAAAGTCTAACTGTTGAAATAAGCCTTACCTAAATTTAATACTTTTGAGGAGCAAGGGGTTATACTTTGTTTGTGTGTATGTGTGTGTGTGTGTGTGTGTGTGTGTGTGTGTGTGTGTGTGTGTGTGTGTGTGTGTGTGTGTGTGTGTGTGTGTGTGTGTGTGTGTGTGTGTGTGTGTGTGTGTGTGTGTGTGGTTGCACGTGTGGGCCACATTTGTAAACAGCTACAAGACAGCACACCATTTGGTATTCATTGATTGGCTCTGCATGATGTGTAGTGCCTCCAAAAAAAGGGATTACTAGAAATATGCTAATGAAAGCATAAAGAGCTGAAGTACATGCTAATTATCTAATTCAAAATGGTGGAGTTATTCAGGAAACTATATAGCAATTGACAAGCCTCAGAGTAGGCTGTTGCTCTGTGCACGAAAACTCTTTGGAATCCAGGCACGATTACACATAGAAAAAAAACACATTAGGGGGTGCTGCTGCCATTATTATGCTGTATGAGCAACAGGTTTTAATTCAGAGTGCTCATCCAGACCTGGGGCAAAAAGAAGGGAGTTTAGACCTTGTTTGACATATTATGGGTTGCATGACACTGAAATTGCTGTGAGGTACAGGGTGGAAACACTACAGAAAATTTGCAACCAATGCCACCCTAGGGAAATTCTGGAGAACCCATCACAGTGGAAACAGAAATATATATGTATAGCATTATGTATAGTAACTACTGGTACTTTCCAGAGACTTCCAAAGACTTATTAGGGGTGTCACAGGCATCAGTCTCTATAATAATACATTAGCTTTTGAATGCAATGCTACTACATGCAAGGCATCACATCTGTTTCCCATGAACCCCACAGGAAACAGCAAGAATTATGCAGGAAATCTCTTCAGTATAACACTTCCCTGAAGTGTTTAGGGCTGCAGATTGTATAGACACAGATGTAATTAAAAGCCGCACACAGTGAATAGGAATGGATGTACATCAACAGAAAAGGTTTCTACTCTGCAAAATATCAGTTTGTCAGTTTGTCTGTAATGCCAAAGGAATCATCTACAATGTCTATGCAGATAACCAAGGCAGTTTCCATAACTCACAAATGTGGCAGACTTGAGAGCTGAATAACCATGTTTGCTAGGTGTGACATTCTCAAGGACATCTAATGGAAGATGTATGTTATGTACTGGACCCCTGACTCATAACACTGATGAGAAACCCACACAAGCCCACTGAGCAAGGATATAACACAGTCCTTTCTCAGACTATAAATATAAAGTAGATAATTCTCCAGAAGTTGTGTTTATTTAGTAGTATTAAGCTCTCGCTATCAAAACAGCCTCTCCAGTATGATACAAGGGCATTAGCTACCTCATTACATCTATATAATGCACAGTCAGACCTGTGAGCACTGTTAGTATGCAAATAAGGTGTGAAATAATAAGCATTCATGGATTCCAAAAGCTGAACTAAGTGTAGGGAATGTAAGCATAATGCAAGGACCTACACAACTGCATGCACACACCCTAGCAATGTAAGGATGAGAAATGAAAAGTGTTCTCTGATAATTGCTTGTTTGTGTCTATGATTACTCTTACTGAAGGAAGAATCAGAGATTCACAGTCTTTGATGTATACCTACCATTGACTGATTTAGGAGAGTAACATTCCTAGCATTCAAATGCTGGCTTTAATGAATATGGTTACTGCCCCTTAGTAAGAAATGTTGTTCACATTAAAGGTAATACTTTAAGCAGTGAGACAGATAACATATGCAAGAAAGCAGAGATAGAATACCTGTTAAGAAAGCATAAATAAGGTTAAAAAAGTATAGATAAGGAAATAAGGCACCATAAAGTGTTTGCACTCTTTTGTAATATTGTGTGAGTACATGGGTATCCTAACTGTTGGCAATATCACAATCTTCTAGATGTTTGCTGTCAACTGATCAATCCACACCTGAACCACAGGAACTGGATCATGAAAATACTCTCTTTAATAAATTCACATTTATTTAATCCACATTATATAAAGTTACAATAAAAATCAAATGTAAAAGGAAGCTTTAAGATGCAATATGCTGCTTATAGACACAGTGTCATTAAGCTCATGCTCACTGTTTGAGTTAAGTTTTAGTTGCCACCTTAGTTCTTTGAATTTTAAGAGGTCCTTCCAGGCCACCCCCCTGACCATTGCTGTCATTACAGTCAGTAACAAAAGATTTAAAACTATGGGAATTGTTCAACTTACTTTGTCTAAAAAGAACATTCCACTCATCCTTCCTATCCACATTGTACATATGCTGATAAATTCTAGTTCTCAGGGGCTTCACAGTTTTCCCAGCACAGAAAGTGGGGCAGACCTACCATTGTGCTACATAGACAGCCTTAAAACTACAAAATCTCTGCTTCAGGAAAACATCAAAATAGCCTATAATATTACAAATGTAGCCCTCCTTAATACAAGCACATTGAGTACAGTGCCCACATTTCATCATGCAACTACTAAAAGTAGTGGACATTGCTTTTTTCTGTAAGGAAGTTAAATGATATATCCTTCTTGTAAGCAATGCAAGGGAAAGAACCCAGGACCTGAAACTGTTCAATAGCCATAGGAAAAAATGTTCCAGTTTTTTAGAATCACATGTCAAAACAATACTCATAACTTGTTTCTATTGCACTTTCAATTTGACTTAATACAATTTCACATTATCAGTAAATCTGACCGTCTTTTCTCCTTACTAATATATGTCTTTGTCTGTGGCAGCTATGGAAAATACTGCTGCTGTTACCCTTTGTTGAGTGCTTATATCCATAAAGGTTCCTGTTGTAAGATAAAGTTGTTTAACCATCTGAAATGTACATTTTTTAAGTATTGGATCACCAATGTTTTTTCCTGTCATAATTTACTAGCCATTTGGCATTGCTTTGTTGACTGCCAGTGCTCAATAACAATTAATGGCATAAGACTGCCAATGGTAAAAAAATATTTTTTTTTATTTGGACTGCACTCAGTATCACAATGAAGACTGAGATTGTTGCTCTTTCCTCAGCAGTCTGGACAGGAATGAGTGAAGACATTCAGGTTGTCACACACTTATCTCTGTGGCATAATGTGTAAATTTATTGAGCTTTGAGAAACAGTACAAATGATGCAGGGATTAAAGCCAGTTTGCAAATCATTTTACTAAGGGATGTCATGCTAAATCTTGACACATATTTGGGTCTATGAATGTGTTGATGTGGGAAATTCTAAGATCAGTATTGTCTAAAAGTGACAGATAGATAAGTCCTTTGAATTTATGTCAATATGAATTGTGCATGTGGGTGTGTTATGTGAATGATGAAAGCATTTCTTCTGTTCCCTGTGCCAGTCTCCATTCCCATGGCATCAAGTAAAGTCCTGGTATTCTGACATAAACATGATAGTGCTGATGTGGCAAGGAGATGTGAGAAGACTGAATATACCAGTGCAATGCACTCGAAGTTGTGCTCATTACTAGTTATACACTATGATGAATTTCATGTGTCTTCAGGTTGTTATTGCCAAAAAGTTGTTTGAATGCTTCTAACAGATATTGCCTTCTGTACTTGTGCACAACTTGGCAGTGTGAAATTAACTTTCACGGCTTAAGGAAAAAAGTGAAAAATGTTTTAAGCTGCCTTATGTAGAGCAAAACAGCCTGGCGATATTTCATGGACTTCAGCAGTCTGGATAGTACTCAGTGAAGAAAATATAGCTGTCAGGTAACCTCTGTGGCACAAGCTGTAACTGCAGTGAGCATAGAGAAAAGTAAGGTTGATGCATGGCTCAAATCCATTTAAAGATCATTTTACAGAGGATGGCATGAATATATATTTAATCACATTTTGTGATACCATTCTGTTGTTGTCACTACAACACGTGTCTGTCCACTTTCTCATTATTTATCATTAACTGCAAGTATGATAATGTGTTCCACAAAGTACGTTTCTGATATTGTAACGAGATGTGAAAAAGATGACTGTGTAGCTTACATGCACTTCTTGCGCTGCTCATTGCTACATATATCCATTGTTTGCATTTAATTTACAGTCAGCTGTTTTCTCTATCACATATTTTTATAATGTCTTTTCCATTTGCTCTCTTCTCAGAAAGAAAAGTTCACTAACTAAGGAAAAAAGTGAAAAAAATAGTTTTGGCTGCCTTATGTAAAGCAAATATGCATGGTGTTGTGTGGGCCTGTACAACATTGAGTAGTACTTACTGCAGAGAATTCACTTGACAAATGTTAAATTCTGTGGCACAAGGTGAAACTAAAGTGAATTGAGAGAAATAAAGCACTTGAAGCATTGTCTGAATCCTACTTAAGAGATCAAATTGTAATTATTCACAATATGTAATTTTTTTAAAATTTGCATTTGGTCTCCACTGTCAGTGTCCAAACATGGCTTCCACTTAGTTTAGTCTGCCTTATGCAGCACAAACATTCCTAGTAGCATTGAGAGGCTAACAGCTCTCTTAACAGTAATCATTGAAGAAAATACAACTGTCAGGTAACTTTCTTTGTGACATAAGCTGTAACTTGAAGTGAACTGAGAATAATAAGGCATGAAATGCATTGTTTGAATCCTGTTAAGAGATGACATTTCTCTTCCTACTGATATGTTTTTTTTAATCTGTATTTACTCTCCTCTTGGCAATGCAAAACATGGTTCACTACCTACGAAAAAAAGTGAAAAATATACTTTAGGCTGCCTTAAGTAGTACAAACACTCCTGGCAGTATTATGCTTTCCTCAGCACTCTGGACAATACTGAGTGGAGAAAATTCACCTCTCATGTGCCTATTTCTAGGGCTAAATGTCTAAGTGCTATGAGTTTAGATAAAGAACAAACCTGAATATGGGATGAAATACAGCTAAAAGTTATTTTTATAAAGGGGCTTAAAATCCCATTTCTCACAACATTTTGATTAGGACTGTAGAAATAAAAAAAATGGTACTGTTAAACATGTTTCTTGCAAGTAATGTGTCAATAATGCTTGCATAGGTAAACTTTACTATTTAACATATTACATTAATGTTTCACATATAACCTCAAGCTAATTTCTTAAACATGACAATAAAGATATTTAATTTGAAATTCACTTGCATATGTATAATGGGCACAAACTTTTGTTAGAGCCATCATGACTCATCACATATTCTACATGTGTGCTAAGGACTGGTATGTCTTATAAATGGTGTAAGAAATATACCCTAAACTGTATTACTCAGCTCATTCAAATACATCCATCTGAAATATATTTAGAAACATAAATCCTGACTTTTACATATGAATGCATTCCCAGGACTAATTAAAATCATACCTATACAGGCCTCTCTGACTTATATATCCATTCATTCTGAAATTGGTATATATATATATATATATATATATATATATATATATATATATATATATATATATATATATATATATATATATATATATATATATGTGTGTGTGTGTGTGTGTGTGTGTGTGTGTGTGTGTGTGTGTGTGTGTGTGTGTGTGTGTGTGTGTATATATATAGTTCTAAGAGACCAGGTGGGAGGAGGCGGAGGAGGCGTAGCTATGGGCACGAGTTGTGCCAACAGCTACGCCAACCTGGTGATGGCCGCATTTGAGACCAAGTATATCATTGGTAACCCACAGATCAGGTTTTTTAAACGATTTGTGGATGATTTGTTTTTTGTGTGGCAAGGTTCCTCTGAATCATTACATGAGTTTCATTCTAGGTTGAATGACACCAGTACTTTTCTGAAGTTTACAATGCATAGTTCCTCTGAAACCATTGACTATTTGGATGTCAATGTTTTTATTCAAAAAGGGAAAGTAGGCACGAAAGTGCATCGAAAACCCTGCTCTAAGCCCTCATATCTACACAGGGAAAGCATGCACAGCCCACATATATTTAACAACATCATTAAGGGGCAGGCTATGCGCCTGTCGAGGTTGTCCAGTACAGAGCAGCTGTTCGATATTGAACTAATGCAGCTTGAAGAAGGCCTGATTGGTCATGGTTATTCTACAGAAGAGATAAGTAAGGTGTATTCTAGCATGGACTACATCAGGGCCAATAGAGCCCAACCTTTTTTCTCTGACAACAACAGACAAACTAAAGTCCCAATCTCTAAACCTCAGTATGAGTCCTTTATTGTACCATATGGGCTGAATGTGGAAGTAGTGAAGCAGGCAGTAGTTAGGAATTGGAACATCCTGGTTGTTGATGACCAAGTAAAGGATATAGTTGGTGTTCAACCCAGATTTACTTATAGCAACATGTCGTGTTTGAAGCAAATGTTGCGTCACAGTTTGACTAGTCCCATTGCCACTCCGCCTCCTCCCACCTGGTTTCTTAGAACTAGTAAATGTGGAGTTTGTGCTCAATGTCATTTTATTGATGAATCCCACTTTTTTAAGCACCCTGATACAGGCAGGTTGTGGGATATCAGGGTAGCTTCTAATTGCAACAGTAGACATATAGTGTATGTTGCATGTTTTTTGTTTTCATGTGGGAAAAACTAACAGATCCTTGAGAGAACGTATTAGGGACCACAATTATTGTCTAGCTAGGAAAGATAACTGCAGTGCTCTGGCTAAACATACTCTAGGATCTGGGTCTATGCACACTTTTTTGTTTCAGATATTATACATGCAGAGAGTTTCTGAACGATTAGGAGACCTAGTTAACAAGACGGAGGAGGCTGAATTGAATTGGATTTTAAGGCTAGGAGCACACAGAGGCAGGGGGTTAAATGAGGTTGTTTCTTTAAAACCTCATTTAAAGGGTAGGACATTAAGATAATTGTATATTGCTTGTTTAGGTATGTAATTTATTTTCGCAGTTTTAAAAGTTTTAAAAGTTTCTGTCAGGCAACAATGCTGTTGAGTTTATACATCTTTGCAATAGCTCAGTTGTTATGATTTTATCATTTTGTTGTACATTTCAAGAAGTGTCTTGTTGATGTATTTAAGTATTTTCTATACATTTTCAACATTATACTTTTGTTTCTTGCAGTATATGCAGTCCATATGCATATATTCTCTAATATCTCTTTAAATGATTTGGTGGAAGCAAGTATAATTGTCACATGACACTTTCTTTTGTTTTAATTGGTTGTGAGCAGATACTACTTGGTTTAAAAGCAACTACAGTTACATTGTCTCTTGTTTGTCTGATGAAGCGGTGATATTAACCGCAAAAGCACTTACTTTTATTAAATAAAGCTGTTTTATTGTATGCAAGCTGCTTTTATTCGCTGCTGAATCAATTTGAATCAAGCTACTTGATGCTGGATTAATTTTATATGTTTCACCATCTCTACCTGTGACTGTGTTCTTCATACGTTTGAGTGGTTTGGTGGCAGCAACGCCAGTGTTCTATCTTGATATATGGCTCCTGGTAATTTTTTGCATTTTTCCTTGGGATTTTGGTTTGTTTCGTCGATATATATATATATATATATATATATATATATATATATATATATATTATTTATGTATTTATTTCTGAAATTTGTGTGTGTGTGTGTGTGTATATAAATATATATATATATATATATATATATATATATATATATATATATATATATATACACAAATATACATATAATTTCCATATGAAAAGGTAATTATCTTGTGGTAATGTCAGTTAAAAAGCTTTCAATTTTTGAATAATTTATCCCATGGGTTCAATTCCCACATGGTTAGCATTTCATAAGCCCCAACATCATATCACAATATGTCTCAATTTATCCTCCATTCTGCAAGGATTAAAAGCCATGCAATTAAACACTCCATTGTTGCACTGGAACCTATGTCAGTAGGTTGAGTATCACATATGGCAAAGCTGAATGCCAACTTTCAGACTTTTACTGCTATGTGATGTATGTGGTGCCAATGTGTCTGCCATGGACTCCATGTGCTTTCAATTGTGCAAATGCATTTGGCAAGCAATCTGTATTTGTGCACAACCAGTTACCTGCAAGATCTGAATTAGGTGCCAGTTCAGACATATCTTGCTATCTTAACTTTTGCAGACATATCTGATGAATGAAAGACTGGTGCTAAACTTAGAGCACAAAGGTAGGGTGTAAAGGAGTCAAGGATATTTGTGGTACTCCTCATGAAGTGCCACATCCATTGGTTAGCCAAGGCTGTCTTCAGTACCACTGAGATTCCACACACTGGAGAACACCATTGTCACCGCTATAGTGAACTTAAGAATCACAAACAGGACCCTCTAAGCCAATGGGAATCTGAATTTAGGACTGCAAACACCACTCAGTTGTGTAAGTATACTGAAATGTGATATAGCATTAATGATATAGCCAGCCAATGCAGTTACTCATTATGCTTATATATATATATATATATATATATATATATATATATATATATATATATATATATATATATATTTCCTTTCTTTTCTTTTTGTACTGTACAACTACAGAGGAGTACAAACCATGAGGCACAAAAGGAGAGATTATCTTACCCATGAGAGGCATGGGGAAAGTATGACTCAGGTCCAAATTCAAGCCAGTAATTTATTTTACCCCTTAATGCACTGATACTGTATCTTAATCAGGCATAGCTTAAACTTTACCTCAAGCATGCAAGCCTTCCCCAGTAACTCTAGTTGGTTGCATTAGGCAGCTTAACAGTGTTTGGGTTCATTACCAGAAGCAGCGATTTCTTTTTATTACTGGATAAGTATTTATGAAATATTAACAGCAATAATATGTCAAGAATAATCAAATTACAGTAACTGCAATTATTACATTTGAAATGCATGTTTCCAATCCATCATAGGGAAATAAAGACTACTGCTTGTTATATCATAGAAGTGAGATTTGTTCATTTTATAACATGCAATCATATATAGATGTGGCATAGGTGTACAGCAGTAAATTATCATAATTGTTTATGTATTACCAAACAAAGTTTATTGAAAATATAGTACTGTGACATATCTTGTATCTAATTATCTCTTTTTTGTCTCCCCATCCTTTTACTCTCTTATTTATTTATTTATGCATTTATTTATGTTTTGTGGGATTATAATTTCTTAATAATCTGCTGTTTTCATACCTTGTTCCTGAAACATAAATGACTGGCAGCATGGAGAGATTGACAAAACACTGTGCCTCAGCCCACCATACCTTCACAGATGGCAGCACAGATACCCAGCACTCTGAGTTCACAACCTGTCAGAGTTGCCTCCACAACCCTTGCCCTGTGTATTCCACCTGCATCAGGTAGTTCTATCCCATGCTGCTGGTGCAATGCTACCCTCCAGGAGCAATAGTTGGAAAGGTGGTGATTTTCTCACTCAGCAAGAGCTGACACAGTTGGTAGAAGATATCATAGAGAGGGGTCTCAGGACACATATCTGCATTGCTGTAAAGTTCTTGCATCAGATTACAAAGATGATGCCACATCCAGCGCTTAACCAGGGAGCTGCTACAGGAGACAGTGATGGCAGTTCTGAGGGTGAGGACTAGATTCTCAGATTCTCACAATTCTCAAGCTACACTTGAGTGTACTACCAATGTCACCTATCTAACCCCAGTCATGGTGTCCCCAACCTTTTTTTCCATCACCATCCCTCCCTGTCTTGTATGTCCCCTATTTCTGCACATCCTTCCATACCTACATGACCCTCTCAATCCTAAACACCTTTTACAATATTCTTCTCTGTCAAAAAATAAAAATAAAAAATTGGCACCTGTCCCACCAAAAATATTATGTCCCATACATAACTCTCCACTTCACCTATGTGTGATCCTGAGACACTTAATTTGGTCCAATTGGTCATACAATATTATTCTGTCATTGTCACCCATCACTGGTGTGTTGACTCTCCAAAGTCATAAAATTGTTTTATGATGTGAAGAAGTGGATAACTGTGGTAGTCTCCCATGACCCATCTGCAAATTCCTGTATTCTTTCTGCAGTGTCCTCTGCTCACTGACCCTATTTTCACTACTATCCTGTCCACCCCTTTTTGACAAGTTTAATCTGATCAAAAATAGATTCACACACAATGCACATGTCCAGAAGTGGCCCATGGAAAAGCCTTTACTTTATACCCTTGGCATTTGTACATAGGTTGGCATATTACAGTAACAGTGTGTGACAGTAAACAATGTTTAACTTCTTATTGCAGAAGTTGAAGATTTCAATTTAATCTTTCAGTGGTCCAGTTATTTTCATTGAAATGTGGTTAAATCCACTGTACTGTGTGAATACTGATAAAGGCAGATTAAAGGCAGTACTATATGTTAATGTAAAATTTCTTAGGCTGCTAAATATTATAAAATAGGAGTTCCTAAGTAGTATGTTGAAATGATTACCCTGTTTAGCATGTGATGTTTTTGCATAGTGTAACGGATGTGATTATAGCTGTAGGTAGATTTATTATTTCATGACATTTCATATTCCTATCATATATCTAATTGCAAATGGCAACATTTCTTTCCATAGACAACATTTAATTAGCATACCGTTTGACGAGTGTGGCAAGACATCATTTGCAAAAATATTGCAGCGCCAATAGGGAGACCTATTATACCAACCTTATCCTGCTTATGTCATCATTTTTATTACATTATCTGACCCCTTATTTCTCCTTGACACAAGCACCTTATTGTACAGAGCAAGATATAATAATCATAATTTAATAAGTATGAGTAATACACGGTACAGATGTTGCTACATGTCCTACAAAACATATTATGGCTATTACTCTACAACTGTCTTTAACTCACTTTATTCACCCCTTCTGCATCAGTAAGTTGTCACTGTGTTTCAGCTGTGCTATTTAAATGTTGTGAAGCAGTAATTCCTTTGTGGTGTGATGAGTTAGCTTTTTGACTAATTTTAAGGAGTGTAATCCAGCCTTTAGCTAAGTGTCACTGACTTTCTTTGGTTTACTATATAACGTGTACCTGTTGGCTCCATATTGTTATGAGCCATCCTCATCCTTCTACTGTCATAAGCTATGTTATCCCTGCCTCCTTCTCACCCTGTTGATGTACGTATCTTCTGCTTTATGTATCATTAATTCTTCCACCTCTGCATTTACACAATGTCTGGCACTGGGCAACAAATGCAAATAAGACTAAATGCAAGTATACAGCTTCTGGCAATAGCTTATGATTTTATTGCCTTTGGCTGCATTACTTTGCTGTGCTTTTCACTGCAGTGCTTACAGTCAAGTGTGCCTCCAGGTGTTTCTGCAGTTACCTTCTACTGTGCCTCTAGGCATCAGATATTGCTTGCTCAGATTTACAATAATAATTCCAAAACCATGCTACATACAAGGTATCAGAATATTTTATCTTGAAGCATACATGATAGCAAACACAACTGTATTGATATTTGACCTCTGTCAGTGAGTACTTGTTAGAACTATAAGGTAATAGGTTCATTTTTTTTAAAGGCTCATGTTACACCCACTGAGAGTTAAAGGTACACACACAAAAGAGCTGTACTGGAGGGAATGAGTTAACTATACTTAGTCAGTTTAATGTTCATTTCAACAAGCTGAAGAGGATGTACAGATTACAGTGGTCAGCAAAGTAATTAAGATGAATACATACATTTACATTTGATGAAATCTGCTGTGAAATGTTAGCTATCACAACTATGACTTACTATGTGGTGTGCTTAGAGAATAATCATGTATAATGTTTATTCTGGGAATACGCTAAAGGTTCAAATCCAGATGGATGACAAAATATTTCAGAATGTTTTGTCTGACTCATGTGGTTGTAAATCTACACCTTTTCTTAACACAGCATTATCCTAGAGCTATATTAATGCATCTGGTTCCTATTGAAAAGCCTGTCTTGTAATCATCATAATTTTCTTTCGGCTGTTCCCGTTAGGGGTCACCACAGCGGATCATCTGTTTCCATCAATTCCTGTCCTCTTCATCTTACTCTGTCACACTAATCAGCTGCATGTCCTCTCTCACCACATCCATAAACCTTATTGTAGGCCTTCCTTTTTTTTCCTGTTACCTGGTAGCTTCATCCTTAGCAACTTTTTCCCAATATACTCAGCATCCCTCCTCAGCACATGTCCAAAACAACATAATCTTGCCTCTCTGGCTTTGCCTCCAAACCTTCCAACCTGGGCTGGCCCTCTAATATACTTATTCCTAATCCTGTCCACCCTCGTCACACCCAGTGCAAATCTTAACATCTTTAACTCTGCCACATCCAGCTCTAACTCCTGCCTTTTTGTCAATGCCACTGTCTCCAACCCATATAACATAGCTGGTCTCACTACCCTCTTGTAGACCTTCCCTTTCACTCTTACTGGTAACCGTCTGTCACAAATCACTCCTGACACTCTTCTCCACCCACTCCATCCTGACTGTACTCTCTTCTTCACCTCTCTTGCACACTCACCGTTACTCTGAACTATTGATCCCAAGTATTTAAACACATCCACCTTCACCGCCTCTACTCCTTGCATCCTCACCATTCCTCTATCCTCCCTCTCATTCACACACATATATTCTGTCTTAGACCTGCTGACCTTCATTCCTCTTCTCTCTAGAACATATCTCCATCAACAGCAGTGCATTTCAGCTTGGCAGTACTACACTCAAACAGTAAAATAAAACAAAGAATATCAAATAATTATTGTTTTAGGTTGCACAATGTTTGTATGTCAGCATTACAATGGTCAACAGGTGATCTTGATTTCAGAATGATGTTGACTCAATTGATTCAGTTGTTTGATGTATGTCTGTGCCTCAGTGTTTACCCTTGCAACTGTGTTATAAGTTCGGTTACTTTATTTTTACATAATCCTTCAATGTTAGTCTGCCTTGCACTGCCCTATGTGTGTCCTGCATGTTTGTTTTAGCAATGCATATAGTGCAAGTATGAGACAGTACAAGTGTACAATCAACCCAACATGAAGTCATAGGAAAGTTTGATTGATAATTCACTGGTGTACAACAGCAGATGTCTATGGCATCCCATAACGTGAAACATGTCAATAACCCTTAGATAGAACAATGTCCATGGGAAGGACAGTATCTAAATTTTATTTGAGAAGTATATAATTACATGTGACAGTCATAGTGATGTTACATTATCCTGTGCACACATATGCATTTGTTGTACAACCTATGATGCACAGTACTGGCTTTTCCAACCAATGGATTTTCATAAAATTCAAATGTCCTATTTCACATTGCAAATGTTAATCTTTTTCCTGTGGTGCTTGTGACTAGTACAGTGTTTTGTAGATTGTATAAGTAAATAAGTAGGATGTTCAATGCCCAGCTTGAGAAATGTGTGTGTGTGTGTGTGTGTGTGTGTGTGTGTGTGTGTGTGTGTGTGTGTGTGTGTGTGTGTGTGTGTGTGTGTGTGTAACTCTTCACACAGCTCCCTTATCCCACTTTTTACTGAAACATCCTCTATGAAACACACTAATGAAGTCATCCTGACAAAAGTGCTTTGCCTCACCTTATGATTCAAACTTCACCTATGGTGCTTCTGACTAATGCAGTGTTCACTAGATTGTGTGACTAGGTAGTAGGTTCAATGCTGAACTTGGGAAACATGCGTATGTGTGTGTTTTTGCAACACTTGGTGTTGGATGTATTCTTTGTGAAAAGAATACATTTATCTCTTCACACAGCTCCATCATTATACTTTTTACTGAAACACACTGATGAGGTCATTCTGATAAAAGTGCATGCATTTCCCTTAATAGTTGGACTTCTCATGTGGAGTTTTTAACTAACACAGTGCTCTCTAGATTGTGTGACTCGAGAGATAGGAGGTTTGATGCTCAACATGATAAACTTGTTTATGTATGTCTATGAGTGTATAACACTTGGTGCTGTGTCCACTTAGTCTGAGAAGAATATATCTAACTCTTTACACAGCTCACTTGTCAAACTTTTTACTGAAACATCATCTCTGAAATACACTGATGAGATCATCTTGACAAAAGTGCACTCTATCCCCTTAAGAGTCAGACTTCTTCTGAGGTACTTGTGATTAACACAGTGCTTTCTACACTGTGTAATTAGGTAGGAGGTTTTGTGGTCAATATGGGGAAGTCTTGTGTGTGAGTGGAGGGTGTTTATTGTTAGGTGCACATGTGCTCAACCAATTTGCACTTTCGATAAACATTTTAAACTGCTTGATGACTCCACCATCCCCTAATCACACCTTTCACATCCAAAAATTTGCAACACAAAGGTGTAGCTAGGTATACTGTTTGTGCTCTTCTTCTTCTTCTTTCGGCTTTTTCCCGGTCAGGGGTCGCCACAGCGGATCACCATGTCCGCACATTAATTGGCAGTGAAGTTTTACAGTGTCGAGTTGCCAGCCTGGCGCCCAACCTTCCACAGAAGGCACACACACACATGCACACCTAGGGCCAATTTAGAGTGTCCAATCCACCTGCAGCATGTTTTTGGGATGTGGGAGGAAACCAGAGCACCCGGAGGAAATCCACGCAACCACAGGGAGGACATGCAGACTCCACACAGAAGGCACCCCAGCCGAGGATCGAACCGGAGAACCTCTTGCTGTGAGGTGGCAATGCTAACCACTGCACCACCGTGGCCGCCCATACTGTTTGTACTCTACTAAGTACAATTTTCTATACATTAATGAAAGAATCCATGGCTTTTAGGCCATACTATGTCCATAACTGTCTAAATTAATGTTCTAATAGGAGTCTTTCAGACTGGAAAAAATCTATTCCATGTTTTTGAAGGAAAGTGATGCAAAAAATTTGTTAAGCTGGGAGAATGTTTCCATTTTTCAAATGACAGGTGGTTTGCAAGGCATCAATAAAATTACACAATTTCACAATTATACTCTTTGGCTGCACCCCTGGTGTAACACAGTGACAAGGTCATTCTTTCACAATTAAGATATTGCAATTTAAATGTCAGACTTTTGTGGTGCTTGCTTTTGCTGCACTATTCTCTAGAATATGTAAATAGATATGTAGGATGTTTGACTATAGCAGGGCTTAACTTCCACAAGTGTGCGTGTGTATGTGTGTGTGTGTGTGTGTGTGTGTGTGTGTGTGTGTGTGTGTGTGTGTGTATGTGTGTGAGAGAGACTGAAAATGAATTCAGGATTGATTTACACACAATTACTGTGGCACCCTTTACAATACCAGACGGCTGTAAAAGTCATTTTACCATAATAGATGCTGTACGCCTCATTTGTACTCAGTATTCTTCTGTGGTGCTGGCTACTGATAATGTGCTGTACAGATGGTGCAAGTGGCTGTGCTGCTGGTTTAAGTCCATCACCGATTAAATAGTGTGGCTGTAATTACTGTCATATACCATCTGCCACCTCACAACCAACTTAATGTACGCTTCTACTTATGAGATGGATTTACAGTGGCACACTGTTATAGTAACAACTCCTAGCATCTCCAGGAGGAAAGTCATTTTTTGGCCATACAATGATTACATAATGTTACCATAACTGCAGTATCTCACAGCTGGAGTGACAGTTCTCCTCGGTTGAGTGACTTTGATATTGCGCTTTGTACATTGTGTAGCTACATATGCAAGATGCTTGAGGCCAGCTGTGAGTGTGCCTTTCACCTTCATATTGTGTACAGTACTCTTCAAACACACACACACACACACACACACATACACACACACACACACACACACACACACACACACACACACACACACACACACACACACACACACACACACACACACACACACACACACACACACACACACACACACACACACACACACACACACACACACACACACACACACACATACACACACACATATATGTGGCGTCACACACACACACACACACACACACACACACACACACACACACACACACACACACACACACACACACACACACACACACACACACACACACACACACACACACACACACACACACACATATCTATCTAGCTATCTATGGTGTGTAGCTGTACAGTGTTATTGTGCATTTCAACCACTTTTTAGCATAAAGATCCAGCTAATAAATAATGGCGATATCATCCACTAAAGTGTGCATTGTCCAAGTCGTACCTCAACACTGCTGTTTTAAATTTGCAATTCAGGCACTAATGTTTAGCTTGTAATCTTTAGTAGATAGTTTGAATCCAGCCATTACTGCTCAAACTACAATTGTGCAAGAGACTTATTGTGACTGTATATGTCATTCACACTATTGTCAAATACATCTGCTGTGTACATGTATAGATGTGATTCATCTTACAAAAAGCAATGTTAATTTCCCAGCTAACAATGCTTTTATTCAGAGTAATAATGAAATGTGATTACATTTTCCTTACATAACATATGTAGGAAGTGTTATCCTGTGGCATGAGAGACTGAGATGAAATGCTGTATGTTGTTGACCTAGTACAGCAATTATAGGCACACATATCCCTTGCAGCAATAACATGATGTAATCCTTAATATACCAACATTTCTCACAATTGTAGTGACACTTCTACAATGGTGCATTTGTCTTGGAGATTATCATGTATTTTCTGTTGCCAAATGCTCACCTGTTCAACAAACACATTCAGTGCCTGTTAGCATTGTTGTACCTTTTATTTTAATGCATGAATGGCATTCATCACAGTTAAAATGTGTCCATGTACAGTGGGAGAGGCATCCACCATCCCTTATATCTCAAAGAGATTGTTTACAGCTCATACATCTGATGTAATAAGTTAGCATAAATGGAGTGTCACAGCTGTCTTAAGACTTCTACTGTGGCGCTTGTGGTTCATCCACGTGTTATTAGTCGGGAAAGTCACCTAGCTTGCTGTTCGATTCCTGAAAAGGCAACATTATATGAGTGTACTGGCATTACATAAAACACCATGGTATCTAGTTATTCTTATCCAGTTTTATTTTGACAATGACATATCATCACAGGTTGTGAATGCAAGGCAGTGAAATGGCTATTTAGGGCATGCCATGCTGTGACTGCTCCTGTGGCATGTGCATTGAGTACTGGCTTGTACAGCATACTAACACAGACAAACTGTGGTTCATGTCTGGGACAGTGTGTGTAATACACAATGAAATTAGCTTCCTTGTGAAAGAAGCAGTGGCATTGTACTGATCACTGTTTGTGCGAACAGTAATATGTGTAGGTCCTTCCCAACTTTCTGACTAAATCTGATTGCTCATATTATACTTGTAACTCCTTTCTTAATGCACACATTTAATTCAGTTATTTGTGATAGCCTCCATTGCTGTCTGAAGTGGCACATGCAGTCAATACACAGATCAGGAGAGAGTCTAGTATTATAGGTAGGGGGCTAATCTGGTAATATCTGTCTGTCACACAGGAGTGCAATGGTAAATTAAGAGGGCAAACTTTTTCAGGTCTCATCCTACAAGGTAGGGCATCCATACTTCTTATCTCAGGAAAGTGCTATAAGCCCTTCAGTGATGTTCTTCATGAAATGGCCGGAATGCACATTTCTGTGCTGTTCAAGATCATCTCTCTGATATCTGTCCTGGCATGGGTTGAAAAATCAAATTATGCAAATGTTTATGATGTAATTCATTACTGACAGACATTACCTATTCCCAAGATAATTAAGCTCTGTATGGCATGTCTTCATCTGGGCATTTCCTTATTACTTCAATTGTTTTCTTTACACTATACAACTTAATGATAGATGAGGGATTCCTCAAATGTTTCTTATTGTATGTCATACTGCCAGACCATTAAAAACTGTGAATAATTAACTACAACACTTTCTTGTGTAGTGCTGCTAATGAATTGTTGTTATGTTACTGTTCCTTGTAATTTGTGTAAGCATACTTCTTAAAATGATGCCTGAGACATTTGCAAATCAACAATGGAAAACTTCAGATCATGACATGTCATTCAATCTGTGTTGTTATTTGTCACTTATGTATGTTGTGTGTTATTAGAGTACCATTTAGAATTTACATAACTTAGCAATGCCTGCTTGTCTTTCACATGTTCATATGTGATAAACCTCTTTCCTTTGGATGCCACTGATATTTCTTTGCAAAAACATTTCTGATGTATCTGGCATTACAGCTGCAGGCCCATTTGTTCTTGTGTGTACATACTGAGGTGGAGTATACAGCAGTCATGCTGGGTTGCATACATAAATTCCCTGTTTATACATTTCATATGCAATAGCTGCAATATATCTATCCATCCCATAATGCATCTTTTGCCATTGATAACTGTTACCTCAACTGACATTTTATTAACATGCGTATCACATTTTCACTCCTTTTTTACACTATAGCTTTATATCCATGTCACACCCTTTGTTAGCATGTCATCTTTTATTTATGCACATAACTCAGCAGTATACGAGTACACTTTACCCATTTTCCTTTCCATATTAATTAGTTATGCAATATAAAACACTTATTATTTTCCCTCCCTCATTATTTTTTCACTGTACTTGCCTTTAATATTTCTGGGCTATAGCATGTGCTTGTATCTGAACTTTGCCTCTAGGCAAGCCATTTTGTTTATATTCTGTGCTCTTGCTGGCAAGAAGCTTTCCATGGGTGCAAACATTGTTGTTGGACATGAAAAGATGCATGCAAATGTGTAGACATGATGAGCAGCATGCATATTCAATTAGCACTGCTGCTCTTTCCCCTAATATGCTTACATTGTGTTGGCTTAGTGAAGAACCTACACAATAGTTAATGAATCCCTCTGTGTGTATGTATATGTGTGTGTGTGTGTGTGTGTGTGTGTGTGTGTGTGTGTGTGTGTGTGTGTGTGTGTGGGTGGGTGGCCACATGGGGGTTGAAGGTAAGGTTACTGTCTACATGTGTACCCAGATCCCTGACCACTGGGTTGACTTTAGGGGTGTATTATCAACATGTTAATTAGCCGGAATGGTTGATTTCCCAAAGGGTACAATTATGCATTTCTTAGCATTGAGTTTAAGACCATGGCTTTGCCACCATTTATTAGTCGGAGATAGATCTTCTTGAAGAATGCTAATGTCTGCAGGGAAGCTGATGATAACCCCCAGCTTGCAATCATTAGCAAACTAAGTCAGTCATAAACATTCAACATTTGCTTCAATTTCAAAGAAATAGATGGCAAAAAGGACCAGGCCCAATACTGAGCGCTGAAGGACTCTGCTAGTGACTGGCCTCTTGGTGGAGGTGGTCTCACCTATTTTGATCTCCTGGGTCCTGTCAGTGAGCCAGTTGGCTATCCATCATGTGATAAAATGGTTTACACCTAAATTAGTGAGCTTGTTACTAATGCCTGAGTGGGGCAGTGTATCAAAAGCTTTGACCAGGTTGAGGTAAGCTGTGTGCACAGTCTTACCTTCATCTAATGTTTTGGTGACCCTCTCAAAAATTCATCAGATGACCTTCCTTTTACAAAGGTGAACTGTAATCGGTCCAGTGCTTGCAAGTTACTTTTGTCTTGATTTGTCATGTCCATGAGGATTCATTCAATAGCCTTACATATGAGGCTGGTAAGACTTATGGGTCTGTAGTTACCCAGGTCAGTGGTTGGACCTCCTTTGTACAGGGGAATGACTGTAGCCATCTTTAATTCCTTTGGAACAAAACCTGACTTGAAGGCTCCAGCTGAAAAGTTATTCAAGTGGACCAGAGAGCTCATATTTATTTATTTATTTTTATTTTACATTTGTTGACCGGGATAGTCCGACTGGATATATGTCTATTTTCAGTGGAGGCCTGGAGAGAAAAGCTCCACATACTAAAAAAGACACAGTACATACACAACTGAGTGATAAACTCAGGCAGACATGCTTAGAAAAAAAAAGACAAAAGAATACAGGCAGATATCAATATACACAATGTGCAGACTTACATCTGATTGGGCAGAGACGTATCAGAAAATGTGAACATAGAATACAATCAGATCTCATAATTCACAATGCTTAGACATTCAAATGCTATGAGGCATAGATACTTGGCTAAACAACAGGTTGGGTAGCAAGACATATATTAGTGAAGTTGTTAGTCAGGTTTAGAACAAGAGCACAGCCAATGAGATGTGAGGTATTTTTTGAGTTCTCTTTTAAATAAGGGCAGTGAGGTTTCCTTGGTAAAGGTAGTAGGGAGTAGATTCCAGATTTTACTGGTTGAGTTGGCAAATATAGCATCGCCTGCAGAGTTGTTGGATTTTTGGGTCAGTATCAATAGCTTATAAGCTGAGCGTAATGGCCTGGGGGCACTATGAGGGGTGAGAATATTTTTGAGGGCAGGGGTGTTATCAGGTTGATGGAGTATTTTATGCACTACTATAAGCTGGTTGAACTGTAGGATACTCTAGCCATCACAGTGCTTTGAGGTTCTGGCAATGGTGGATCCTAAAAGCCATGCCAGTAGCGATTCTGGCTATATGACTGTAACATCCTGAAAATTTATTGAGATCAGTTTTGGATAGGATGGTGAGTACAGGGGAGGCATACTTAAGGGTAGAGAGGAGGTGTGATCTTGCAATAGCTACCCTAGCTAGGGGGGTAAGGAAAGGTTTGGCTCTGTACAAGGAGCCAAGTTTTGTGTTGATGGACTTAATAATGTGATTTGCTTATTTATCATATTTAAGGTTGTTGTCTATTATTATGCCTAGAAGCTTTGTATGGTCATCAGGGGAGATAATTGTGTCACTGCTAGATTTGATGTTGAAGGAAGGAGGAGAAATTCTATGGTTAGGGGAGAAAAGTCGTAGCTTGGTTTTGTTAGGATTTAGAAGCAGGTAGTGATTAGCTTGCTATGTTTCTACCATGCTGAAAGTGGTCTGGGGGAGGGTTAGAAGTTTTTTAGGAGAGGAGGTAGAGCATATTAGCATTGGGTCATCTGCATATTGGATGCAGGTGGCTCCTGGGATGGTGGTGTGAATATCATTGATAAAGACAGGGAAAAGAAGGGGACCTAGTATGGACTCTTGTGGGACACCTACGGTTAGAAAAAGTTGGGATGACAGCTTGCTCTGCCATAAGACAGCCTGCTGTCTACCGTTTAGGTAGGGGTGAAACCACTGTATTGTGTGTTGGTCTAAACCGATGGTTTATATGGTATTGAGCAGTAGCTGATGGTTGAGAGATCTAGGAAGAGTACTGAAGATACTTTGTTGTTGTTAAAATGAAAATTGATGACATTAGAGAAAGTTAGAAGAGCCGTGGTGGTACTGTGGAATGGCCTAAAGCAGTGCTGAGAGTTGGTGAGCTTTCCATTTTGAATAAGAAAGTGCATAATTTGTTTGTGTATGCATCTTTCCATGATTTTAGCTAGTGGTGAAAGAATGGCTGGCATTGACAAAAAGCAGGAGTTAGAGCTGGATGTGGCAGAGTTAAAGATGTTAAGATTTGCACTGGGTGTGACGAGGGGGACAGGACTAGGAATAAGTATATTAGATGGTCAACCCAGGTTGGAAGGTCTGGAGACAAAGCCAGAGAGGCAAGATTATGTTGGTTTGGGCATGTGCTGAGGAGGGATGCTGAGTATATTGGAAAAAAGATGCTAAGGATGAAGTTACCAGGTAACAGGAAAAGAGGAAGGCCTAAGATAAAGTTTATGGATGTGGTGAGAGAGGACATGCAGGTGGTTGGTGTGATAGATCAAGATGCAGAGGACAGGAAGAAATGGAAACAGATTATCCGCTGTGGCGACCCCTAACGGGAACAGCCGAAAGAAGATGATGATGATGAGATGGTGAAAGAATGGCTATAGGTCTAAAGTTAGATAATTCTGTGGAACTTTCTCCTTTATGGAGATTTATAACGTGATATTTTCCATATTGCTGGGATGGATCCTTCTGAGATGGATCTGTTGATCAGAATAGAAATGGGAAGTGCTATGGCATCAGCTGCTTTTTGAAGATATTCAGCTGGGTGGTGGTCGGCAGCTTGTGTAGTAGGTTTCAGCTTTTTGAGTAAGGTCCAGATCACATTGGTAGATATGGTTTGAAAGGTAAAGGTGGATTGAGTGCTGGGTGGATCAGGGCTAGATGTGCCAGAGCTGGTGTTTGTGTCCGATGGAGTGAGATGGGTAGCTGGAGACTGGATAGTTTCAGTAAAGAAGGAGTTGAAGCTGTTTGCAATTTCTACAGGGGATTTATCAAGGGCAGCTGATGGGGTAGGAGTGGCGGAATGGCCTGGGTGGAGAAGATTGTTAATACCAGCCCAGAACTTTTGAGGTTTTAGCTATTTTTGTTGTAGGAGGGTGTAGTGATTTTTCTTTTTTTGTCTAGAATGACAGATTTTTTGGTCTGATCCCATAGCTGCCAGTATCTTACTTGGTCCATAGGGACTTTGGTAACATGCCACCTGGCCCAGTCGTTGTTTCTTAGTTTAATTTTGGTTTTTGTTTCTTTAGATAGCCACGGTGCAACTGAGGCTTTTACATGGATGGTACGGGTAGGAGCATGGTGGTTAAGGATAGCCAGAAATCTGGTATTGAAGTATTCAACTGTTTCTTGCAATGGGAGTCATTTCAAGACATTCCAGTTACATGCTTTGAGTTCATTTTGGAAGTTGTCAAGGTTAAAGTTCCTGACGTTTTTTATAATTTTGTAGGTGGGCTGGTTGGGAATGTTGGCTTTGAGCCTAATAATATAGGTAAGGCAGTGATCACTTATATCATTGGGTAATGTACCTGACTTGTACTTTTGGGGGTGGCTGTTAATAAGTATCCAGTCAAGGATACTATCTTTGACTCTATTTTTTCTAAATCTGGTGAGGGGGGCAATGATTTGAGTAAACCAGTGGAGGTTTAAATGGGTGGAGGGAGTTTTAGAGGAACAGGTGTTGCAATCAATGTCAAAGTCCCCCAAGACAATGGTTTCCTGGGGATAGTTAGAAGCTATCCAATGTAAGATATTTTCTAGAGTATTATAGGTTCATAGGTTCATAGGTTGGCACTAGGCTATCAGCCCTAGGGCCTATACAAGCCTAGCCATAACAATTCCCTGGCTATTTCTTCCCACATTATTTACTTTACAGGAAAGGTGGTGGGGTAGCTGTACTATACAAGTCTACCCTAACAATACCAATTGACACCCAAGTCCCCCCCCCCCAGTTTGGCATCTTGGGCCATCCACTTATTATCATTCTTGCCAGATGGAATATAAATGCAGACAATGTATCTGCATTTATTTTTGTTTATTATTAGTTTGGTGATGAGAATTTCTGCATTGCCAAACTGGGGGGAGGGGTCTTGGGTGTCAATTGCTATTGTTAGGGTAGACTTGTATAGTACAGCTACCCCACCACCTTTCCTGGAGATCTGGTCCAGTCTAAGGATGTTGTACTGTGGGGGGGCGTTATTTTGTTATCTTTGGTTATTAGTTTTAGCCAGGTTTCTGTGAGGCAGAGGATATCAGGGGAGTGAACAGCTAAGAGTCCATGTAGGCTATGGATCTTGTTGTTTAGGCTTCTGATGTTGAGATGACAGACCATAAATAAGTTTGGAAGTCTATCAATCTGGGTAGTACACGTTGGGTTGTTAGATGGTGTACTTGGGTCTACTGTTGTGGATGGGCCAGGATTGGGATGGATGTCTCCATCCTTCATAAGATTAATTTTTAAGTTGCTTATGAGGCTTAAAATTTGTTTATGATTTTTTGGTAGCTTTTGGTTTTTAAGCTAATGTAGGGATATTTAGTTGGGTGATGGTAATTGGGGGTTGAGGAATTAGGAGAGGGGGTGGTTATGTGGTGGATAAACTTATTAAATGCTGGGTTGGTGTTTGTTTGAGAGTTTGGGAATTGGAATTCAAGATTCTGGACATATTCATAGGAACTTAGGTGATAAGAAATGAATAGCAGAGGTACTAAAGGTAGCAGCATTAGTATTTTAGCTGTAGTCATAGCAAATTACTAGGGTAGGGTCTGTATTGAGTGTATGTGGTGGATAAAAGATTAGTGAGAATAGAACAGCTATGGGTGGGTTAATATGGATAGAGTGGTGGATAGCAGGTGTATTATTGTGCTAGGAGTTTTTCTGTTCTAGGAGCATGCGTAGTTGGTTAGCTAATTAAGGAGGCATGCTAGTGGTACTATAAACATAGTACTACTGAGGGCGGGTGGGATATGGGGGCAGGATGGGGCGTGAAGTGAGCAGAGCAGGGCTAAATCAGTAAAGCAGATGCATAGAGGCAGCATGTGCAGGTATGAGCTACAAACATGCTTTTTTGTTTCTTTTTATATATTCTTTTCTTTATATATATATTCATTTTTATATTTCATGCTATTTATTAAATATCTGGGATGTTACTGGGGCCCATCGATGCAGTGTTTTTGGTCTTGGAAGGTGCATTGATGACCTGTTCTCTAGCAATGGTGGGGGTTGTGTTATGTGGTATTTTCTTTGGACTATCAGGGGGATGTGGGGTGGCAATGTCCTCGAGTTCAGTATGGGTGATGCCATTTACAAGAAGTTCTGCAAATTGTTGTGTATTTCCCCTGAAGTTATGGACACAGCTGCAGAAAGCTTTGTATCTGTCCTTTGCCTGAGATGCTATATTTTCTTCAAATTTAGCCACTAAAATAGTAATTAACTCTCTTAGTTGCCTGTTTAGATTGTTCAGGAGGTTTTTAGTATGTTTGACTTTGTTCCTCCTACGCTTAGCCAAGAGTTATTTTCTTTGGTTGCATAACCAATTGATAGTATGATTCCATCAGGGTGGCTTGTCTTTTGAGTTTGTCTTATTCTTAACAGGAGTGGGCACAGCTCAGTCTATACAGCTGTCAATATGACTATACAGAGATTTTGCAAATAGCTCAGTGTATTCTATGGTCTTTACTGGGTTTGGGGGTGCTTGGAATTTAGCCAAAGTGTTGCTTAGTAGAGAGAGGTTAGTGTTGGATTGTTACTATATGTTTTTGGTTTTGCTGAATCCCTGGGTTTAAATTTTATTTCAAGTAATACTGTCTTATTGTCAGATCTGACAAGAAAAGATATTACATTGAGTGAGGAACACTGGCTCCCCATATTCATGAGTACAAGGTCAAGGATGTTAGTACCATTGGTAGGAGAATGAGCCAACTGTGCCAGGATGTTGGTATTAACAACATTTAGGAATCACTGCGCTTGAGAATTAGATGTGGTGGAGGAATCCCAGTCTATAGAGAGGTAGTTGAGATCCCCCATTAATGTTGTATTGAGTTGAAAGTGAGGGACTCTAGAACATTGAGACAGGAAGTATGGGTTTCCTGGGTCATGAAGGAGGATCTATATGTTGCAAGGATATGGTACGGCACCCTGTTTACGGCGAGTTGCATATGTATGAGTTCCAGTGGGTCATACACTTTAACTAATCTGGATGCAAGAATAGTCTTAATATAGACTGACATTGTTCCACCTTTAGTTCCATCCTGTGTAGTACCTGGCTTAAAAGTGTGAAAGGCATTATAGCCTTGTATTGCTGGAGTACGCTCAGTGACTTTAAACAAAGTCTCCATTACTACACAGATGTCTACACTCTTCAGGTAGAGGAAGGCTTGCAGGGAGTGGAGTTTCTTGTTAAGACTTCTAGCATTCAGATATGCCTTCATAGGTTCAGTTAAATTGTAGGCGTATCAGTTTGTAATTGCCTAAAAAGGCATTATGGGGTTGAATAGGTCTTTGTCAATATCCAAAAGCCTAAAAGGGATAAGTGCAGACCATCCCTGGCAAGGCAGCGTAGTTTTTCAACCATGTCCACCCAGACTTTCAGATGTTATACCCCTCCCTGGACTGACACCAGAAGCTAAGCCAGTTGCTAAAATCAATCATTTTCTGTTGGTAACATGGCATCACCCTTGAAGAAGGTAGTATGCTGCTCAGTGCTAGGCTCACCCCTGCCTGAGACACATTATCAGCAAGCTCGATCATATATTGCTTCATATAGTCAAGGGAGATACATATCAGGTCATTAACACCCACATGGACTATGACAGAGTCATACTGGTACCTGTGGTTCAATGGCCTGAGTGCATGTGTGACTTAACGGATCCTAGCACTGGAAAGACAGCTAAATGTGACTCTCTCCTTTGTCTGGTGAGGGGGACATCAGTGCACCTCACTACAGACCCCACCAATGACCAGGAAATTTGGCTGTGTGCTTGTTTTCATTAATGGCTTAGCAATGGAGGCATTGGATACAGTTTTACTATGTGTAGCTGTGGTTGATGTTTTAATGGAGTGTTTATGTGACTGCTGAGGACACTTTCTTTGATTGTACTGTGCAGGAGGTCTTAGTATTTTAGGAAGTTACCTCTAAGTGCCTCAGCATAAGTAGTTTTATGTGTCGGGTCTTTACCCTGTGCAGTCGGCATGGTGCAAGTGTCACTGACAACCTCTATAGGATTAGTTTTGGTCATACGAAAGACGTTTGCTTCCACCATTAAAGTGTATTTACATATCTCACATATATTATCTGTTTTATTAAGAATATGTGGGTTGTCAGTGTACATGAGGCAGTTGCTACAATACCTCAGAACACCCAGTTCAATCAGAATGGCCACAGAGTGAGTTGGGAAGTCCATATCCATGGCTACTGATCTACTAGGGAGAAGAGAGGAAAACTTAAATACTGAACAAATCAGTAAGACAAGCAACTTGATTATCAGTGCTCAGCTATGAGCAAACTAGATGCTCCAGTAGTTAAATAAATCTGTCCAGACAGTAATGCCACAAGAGTGCAGACCACAGACCAGAACAAAGACACTTGTAATAACAGACACAATAAGCATTCACTAACAATTCCCAACTCATAAGGGTGGACGCTAGACACTCCTCCCATAAGAGTGCAAACCATTAACCTTCCTAATGTAAAATAACTGTTTTGGAGCCCAAGTGCTTAAATCAGAACAAAAAACACTTAAAATAACAATGATAATAATCCTTTACTAGCAATCCCCAGCTCAGAACAGTATTATGTTAAGCGCCTAGTTCATTTACAAAAATAATAAAATAGAAAATAGTAGGTATTCCACCACTGAGGTAAAACTGGTAGGTGGTCCACAGTTAAAAATGGAATATCTTTTATTGAAGCACACAAACAAGTGATGCTAAGTTGAATATATTGAAAATCATTTACAACATTCTTTCTTTAAATATAATTAGGTTATTTAGAGTAAGAGAGTGATTACAGAGTGTGGTTTTGTTAAGAGCAATAAAAGTACCACAATCATTCCTTTAACCAAATCTCCCTTCCTCCTAAACACCATAGTGTAAGCAGTGACTGTGCTAACTAAGACTGACACTAAAAAGCTAGAGAAAACTTTCAATAAAAGCCAGCTTATTCATACTTTATGTAGGCTAAACAAATAATAGAAATTAATTAATTATATTAATTAATTAAGAAACTAACTAAAAAATGATTAGCTAACTAACTAACAAAAAGATCTGCCACTAAACATCTATCAGAATAAATATTAATAAACTAAATCACGTTTAATAAATATTGCTTTTTCAAATAAATACTTCATCAGGTTTGTGTGTCAATAACAAATTATAAAATGAGTGAACGTGTATAAATTTACAAGTGAAAACCTAAGCAGGATGAAAACCAAAACTATAATTGCTAAGGTGGAAATATAGTGATAAATGTTAAAAATAAAACAATAATGCCATGGGGATCTATTAAAGTATGACATCTAACTAGGAAAACAGTTTTAATGAGTAAGTGCACTCAAGAGTAGTGTCCCTTTTGAAAACAAATGTATCTTTATATGTGGAACCATCAGAAATACACAATATGGACTTAAACCAGCTGAACCATGTGTTTTTCACACTTGCACGGATGTTCAGAACAAAGTTATGTATAATAAATTAATTCATTAAAAAACTGTTATGGAGTTAATCCTTCCTGAATGAGTCTAGCATCAACAGGCCCAGACAAATGGTTCTAAAGTGAAATAATGCAACTAATCACCCTGTTTGGAAGTGAAATAATGTAACTAGTCGGCCTGTTTGGAAACTAAACTTGTAAAACCAGAAGTGCTGATGGAAAAATAATGTGGCTTCTGTATAAAATATGATACATATGTTTTAAGTGTTATAACTAAGGTTTACCAAAATAGGAAATAGAACTAGGTTCTTAACATAAGTCAGGAAGTGAACATCACACCCTCCACCTGCAAAGTTTCTTCTTGGTTTGTTTTTGACACAGTATAGGTTGCATACTGGGTTTTCTGTGAATTCGAGGGATACCACAGATTTACACACAAATATATATATATAGGTTTACTATCATTTTATTGAAGTGGATTTGGTTTAATGGTCATACTATCGACTCACGACCATGGAAAGTTACATGACAAATTCTGATATAGCTGAAATACATCCAGAATTCGACCTAGGAACAAGCGTTAACATGGGTCGAGATGACATTTTTACATTTGTACAGCCCCACACCCCCCTAAGTATATATACTAACACCAGGATCGCACTACAGTGCGGAAAAGGAAATATACCTTTGACTTGCCTTGGAGTACTACTTGTTAATGAAATGAGTTTTAGGTGAAATGAACTTTAGGTGATTTGGTCTCAGTGAAATGGGTGTCAGTGAAATGGTCTTTCAGTGAAGTGATACGAATCCATATATATATCTGTATACATATATACATATGCATGCACACACACACACACACACACACACACACACACACACACACACACACACACACATGCGCACATGTATATATATATATATATATATATATATATATATATATATATATATATATATGGGTCTACTACCGTAGATCAAAATTACACCATTTCAAAATATGATAGTAGTATCCCACTAACACGAAAGTGCAGCTCAACTTAAGTGCACTTTCATGAAAGTCACTACAACGGAGGGTTAGGGCTTGGGTTATGCATGATGGAAAGCTACTAGGGCTCTCCGCTATCCTTAACCCAAGCCCTAACCCTAAGGTCCGTGACTACTGCACCACAGTGCAGTAAATTGTATTTCCTCCACTAAGCAGTAGTTATGGACCTATTTCCTGTACTGTGGTGTGGTAGTGATGGACCTTAGGGTTAGGGCTTGGGTTAAGGATAGTGGATGGCTAGTAGAGCTATCCACTATCCTTAACCCAAGCCCTAACCCTAAGGTCCATCACTACCACAGCACAGTGCAGGAAATGTCCCGTTCGACTTAGTGACTTTTGCGAAAGTGCACTTCTCAAAGTGCACTTCGTGGTTAGTGGGACACTATATCCATCATATTTAATTTCGAAGTAATTTCGACCACGTAGTTGAATGTGTGTGTATGTGTATATATGTATATATATATATATATATATATATATATATATATATATATATATATATATATATATATATATATATGTATATGATATATATACAGTATATATATATATATATATATATATATCTATATATATCTATTATATATATATATATATATATATATATATATATATATATATTATATATATATATATATATATCATATATCTATCTCTGTAAATATATACATATCTATATCTAATATATATATATATATATATATATATATATATATATATATTATATATATATATAATATATATATATATATATATATATATATATATATGAATATATATATATAACAGCACAAGTAAAATTTCTAGAAATGTTATCTAAGAGCTGGCAAAGGGTGGCTTAGCCATTGTCTCCTATAAAGAGATATGAAATTTAGGAATTGATAGTAATATCACTGCCTTCTATAAGGGATGGATGTAACCCTCTTGTTGTGGAAAAGGATATGAAAAATGCCCAGAATATATTTTCATTGAGTTCACATTATAGCTTAAGTATCAAAATAAATATCTGTTCATAAAGTTGAACTCTGCTGTAACTGGAAAGAAGGCATCACCAAAAATACTTTACTGACAAGAAGTATCCCAGCCAACTTTGCCTTTGAGATACTTGTCATTTGTTAAATTCATAAAGTCATCCTTAAGTGCACTGTGTTCAAGACTTCAAAATATAATTCTTTGAGACTATTAACAAGAACTTTTTAAGGGAGTCTAAAATACTGGCTTTTGTAGACAGGTATCAATACAAGCAAGCACAGTCATTTCACTGTTACACATGCAAAGGTACATCATATTTGAGTTTCATCAGGGTTATGTGTCTAATTTTTAGGATGTGGAATTTGTACATATATCTGCTAAACTGACCTCTCATGATACACTACATATGCACATTTCTCCATATTTGCCATCAAGCTTTCATTCTATTTCACTGATAATATACTAATACCCTTTATACGGATACATATGGCATTCATTACATGAAAATGAAGCAGAATATATCTTAATATCTAACAATCACCAAGTTAATGCAATATTTTTCTGAGTATCATTAACCATCTTTCTATTTTCTAGACAAGCCCCTGGATTCTGCATGCCTTGCATGGCATGCAGGATTAGTGTAGGAGCTCTAGCAGGTACTATGTCTGCCATGCGATCCAGGAACAGCCTGCAGGGGCGTGCACGAGCGCTCCTACACTAGTCCTGCATGGACTAAGCCCCTGTATGCAAATCACCCCATTTGCAGGAGATTGCCATGCAAATGTGGTGAAATTGTGATCCAAGAAGCTTGAAACTGGCCATGCAGGACTACTGTAATCTGCAGAAATCCACTTGGTTATTAACCAAGTATATTTTTGCAAAATCCAAAATGGAGCCATGACAGCTCCAAATAAAGGCTGCATATCAGTCAGGAAGCATGCCAATTATCAAGTATAAGGCCACTGGCATTGCAAACAGTGTACAAAATAAAAAAATCAACTTTTATTTTTTTTTAGCCCCCGATCTTGGCTGTTTAAGCATAGGGCAGCGGTGCGCAAATGGGATCGGGGGGAAAATAAACCTAAAATAAGTATTCTAACTAAAATCAGTATTCTGCCATGAAAGTCAATGGTAGGCAGAAGGCAACAGTGAGTAGTGGTTGCAAAGGGGGGAGGCTCAGTGTGAGACATGTAACTATGCATTAGCAGGCAATCCTATGCAAATGAGGGGAATGATAGTGAATCCCAGTTTTCCCCAGCATGCTAGTCAGGTCCCAACAGCATAAGAGTAGGAATAGCTTGTTACAATCCTAGGAGTTAGCAGACATCATGGGGGGGCAGTGTGTGTCAGGCATACTGTAAGTGAATTGGAGCCCTGTGGCTCAGGTTTGCTCCTAGCTAAGTACAGCTAAGCAAGGGTGTGTGTCTGAATCTGCCTAGCACTCTTTACATTGCCTAAGTGGGTGTGCGCACTGGGTTTTAAAGGAACAAAAAAGCTAAACCAGGAAATAGCAGCTCTGTACACATTTGAGCACTCTGTTTGCACGGTGCACCCCTGGGTTTAAACAGGAAGGCAATGGGAAGGGAAAACAGCAGTAGGAAGGTAATCAAGGAGAACTAGCAAAGCTGTCAGGTGAAATGTACCAGAATCAGCCAATTACACAGGCAGCAGACCAGCCCAGCCCAGAACACTACTATAAACTATGCAAACACCTTCCCCTCTGTTTTTTTTTCCATACTCTACACCACTGGTGTATACAAGCAGGGAACTTTTAACAAACAAAACTACAAAATGATAGGGGCTGCAGCAGGCAACATAGAACAATATGTGCAAGAGGCTGAGAGTGGTGAGGATATGAATGCTGCTGATCAACCCACAGTGAGGAGACGTAGAAGAGTGTACAGACCCAGGGTAACCTACCAGGGGCTACATGAGCTGGAGATAGTGGGGCACTAGAGGGTGGACATGGACCTCCTACAGCAAATTGTTGAGTTGTGCCGGCCATGCCTGACACACTGAGCTTACCAATGGGAACCCATCCCAGTGGATACCATTGTATGTGTAGGCCTAGGAATACTAGCCACAGGTACCTCCCAAAACTCAACTGGGGATATCATGGGGATCTCACAGGCAGCAGCATCTAGAGTATTCCACCAGTTCCTGGATGCCATGTCAGCACATGCCAGTGAGCACATAGATTTCCTCAACACCCGTGAGGTGTTGGCCAGCAATATGCGTCTCTTCCACCAAATAACAGAATACCCTGAGGTAGTGGGTGCTATAGACTGCACGCACATATGCATCAAAGCACCACTCAGTGATCAGGTTAGGGCCTACATCAACCACAGGGGCCTCCCCTCCATCAACTGACAGGTCATGTGCGATGCCTAGGGCATTATAATGAATGTGTGTGCTGGCTGCCCTGGAAGCTATCATGATTCCCACATCTGGCATCTGATGCAGCTGTACCAGAGATTTGCCAATGGGGACATCCCCTACGGTCACCTAGTGGAGGATGCTGGTTACACACTGGAGCCGTGGCTGATGACACCCATCAAAAATGCACACACACCTGAACAAGAAAGCCATAATGCACAGACCAGACATATAATAGAGCATGTGTTTGGGATGCTCAAGTCATGGTTCTGGTGTCTGGCGATATCTGGTGAAGCCTTGCAGTACTCACCAGCTACATGTACTCAAATTATATGGTATGTGCCATGCTACACAATATGATCCTGCAGAAACAGCTGCAGCAGGAACAGCACAGGGCAGGACCACACAGCCCCCCAACAATGGTAAGGCCTGCCCCAGTAGGCAGAAGGAGGAGTGCCCAGTATGCCCTGGCCTTGGCAAAGAGGCAATGCATAGCACATACACTGACACAGTGGGGATCCAGGGAATGACACCTCTCTCTGACTCGCACATACAGTAAAAGGGATGCCAAACATGACACTACCTGTGCTCAACCATGTATAGGGAGTATACTATGTGCATCCGACATAGGCAGCCCTCCAGCACCATCCTCAATCCTGGAACACCCACAAGGTAAGTCAATCAACCTACCAATTGCCAAATGGAGTAGAATGTCACATTACCTGTATCTATGGTATGGATGTGAGCATGCAAGGGAATTGGCTGGCTGAATGTTATGGCAGCAGATAGTAAACACCCATAGTGGCACCATGACATCTGTAACACATACTGGAGTCACCATAGTAGTCAGTACTACACAGGGTGCCAAAACCCACTGCAGGAAATGTGCTGGGTGACATGTGTGTCCATATGACTCACACATGCCAGTCAGGGAGGTTCACATAGCCAACAACAGTCTCTGTTAGCAGGACAGGTGTAGACAAATCCAAAGAGAGTCTGTGCTATGGCCTCTGAATGATGCCTATGGGTAACCTCCCCCCCAGGCCTACACAGACAGACTACAGCAGTTCAGGCAGTGGGATGTTAGTTCTGAAGGGTAGGAAGTCAGTCACTAATATGTAGGGCAACCAAGGCTAAGACCTGTAGTACACTGATATGCCTCTAGTCAGTATGATAGGTTAGAATACAGAATGAAATGGAGAACCTGACATACCAGTACAGTCATAGCAAATGTGTTCAAGTGCCAGGTGTGCCCCCCCCCCATCCTATGTAGACATGTAGAAACAGTAAGGTCTGCCCCCAATCATGTGTAGAAATGTAGAAACAGTCAGGTGTGCCCCCAATTCTGTGTAGAAATGTAGTAACAGTGAGGTGTGCCCCTCCCAATCCTGTGTAGAAATGTAAAAACAGTCAGGTGTGACCCCCCCCCACAATTAAATGTAGAAATGAAGTAACAGTCAGGTGTGCCCCCCACACCCATGTATAACTGTAGAAACAGTCAGGTGTCCCCCTCCATCTTGTGTAGAAATGTAGTAACAGTCAGGTGTGCCCCCCCAATCCTGTGTAGAAATGTAGGAACATGTATCAATAAGTATAATATGAGTTGAGCCCAGATGCCCAGAGGTTGCCAAGGTAGCAGGATAGGTTGCAGCATTTGTACAATATGCAGGTCTGTGTGTGTTAGGATGGTGTGTGTTAGATAATGTTTGAGACTGGTCAGTATGTATGCATGTTGAGGTAAGACCTGGTGGCCATTTGCCACTGCTGCTTATAACAGGGAGGAGCCTTCATGAATGCAGTGCCAAAGACAATCCCCACCAGTATAACACATGTTAGCAGTAAGCCATTGTAAATGTATGGCGGTAATATGTGTTACCATCTGAAAGACTGACATGGCATGGCTGTTGGGCTAGATATACAAGCAGTACACAGGGGGAAGTACCACAGACATACAGTATATATTGTGTCACTGCGAAATGGAGACACCCTTGGATTTGTACATATAGGTATGCATCACAGTAACTGGACCTGTAGTAGGGGATACTGGTGATGTCTGCCTGAACACTTGCACATCACAAAGGAGGTAGGACTGATGTATCGGGGATCAATTGATGTACCTGCACATGCCAGCATAACAGTAATGCTCCATGCATATCTGTGTGTCAGATGCAAGTAGTGTCCACAGCACACATGTACCCAGCCATGCAAACACCACCCACAGGCACCTCTCTGGCAATATTCCTGCTGTGGGGAATGGGTACAGTAAGACCTCACCTGTATATGGCAATAGCAGAAGACTGCAGCATGCAGTGCAGGTGTCCCATGCAGATGTCTCCCTAGCTGTAGGTAGCACCCTGCCAGCATCCACACCACCTGATCAAGACTGACAGAAGGTATTGGCATGAACAACTATCTCACCTACCCTGTCACCCCAGGGGAATATACTGTATGGTGGTCTGGGACTGTAGGACTGACAGAATACAATGTCCTTCCACATCTGGCATGCACCAACACCTAATGCCTCACAGGTGCCTGCCAAAGGCCCATGTCTCACACATATTGCCAATGCATGTTATGTCATGGACACCCAAATAACAACATATACTCCACATAAGCCATATGCAAGCCCATGTAGACAAACCATAGTAATATGTCCACCATGTCCGACTGCATGAACTGTGGACCAACACTAACACACATCTGTGATGTAGTGATGCCGTTAGGGAAAGTATCAGATAATGTATGCATAATGTATGGAAGAGATTAGAATAACAGAGAGGGTTGTGGGAGTATGGGCAGCATGGAATGTGCAGGGTCCTACACCAAGCTGTGTGCACACACTATCTCTGGCTGCAAATACATAAATGGGTGGCTACACATCTGCCTGTATACCACAATAAGGTAAATGTCCTGACCCATGGACCCTGCCACTGGCTAACCTTTGCAAATCTGTACAGCTGGGAGGTATTGCCACAGCAAGATAAGGCCATACTACCATGTTGATGGGCAGACAAATATGAGATCCACTGCCAGCACTGTACCAAGGTACTGAACTGGATACACAAACCCACACCAGGTGTCTGCAGCTCCCCCTTCAGAATGGCATAACTTACCATGAATACTTAGGTGTCTGCCCACAATACCAGACACAGCTGCAGTCACCCTTGTCTCCCAAGTCATCACTGTGAGCAAGAATGTCCACCTGACAGTACATGAAGACAGAAAACATCACTGTTTATAACAGTACACATGTCTGAATATGTCTGCTAACAGCAGTACTATGCAGCTGAAGCAGCACAGACACAATCACCTACAGTACACACTATCCCCTGCATGGTTCATCCCCATATTGCCAAATGATCGATGGATAGCCTGCAGAAACAGTGTGCTACCTGCAGGTGTACAACACAAAGGTCAGCACTGCAGTACAAACTACCTGGAATCGATCTACACAGTCAATACAGAAGGGCATACTGGGCATGCTCACACTCTTAAACAAATAAAGGCCATGTCTGCAAACAACAGTGGGCCAGACATATCTGGCAGTTGCAGATGTTAGTGCAGACACTCCTCAGTATGCAACACCCATACTTTGCACACACACTGGATAGGAATACAGGCATATACCCAAGGACAACTCACTATAATAAGCCAAAAGTAGATGTACACAGATGTGTGGAAGAGATTGACTGTCACAAGAGGCCATCCATTATGAGGTCTGTCACACCCAGCATACAGCCAAATGGCTACAATGACATGAGGTTAGTATGTCACTCACTATAGACCTTAGCCACTGGTATCTGTCAGCATTATGGACTATGTGGTGCAAGTGCTAGCTGTACAACATGACTGTACAAGGAAGTAGTCATCTAGCAGCTGCATACATGTAACTGCGGAATATAATACTGCATGTGCCCACATATGGTGTGCCAACCTCTAGTGCACACACACTGCCTCCCCATAGCCGTATTATGACAAGTCTGCTGAGGTCATCCACTTTGAAATACACCCTTGTGAAAGGTGTAGGCCAGTAATCTCTGTGCTGTTTCCTGTAACTGTGTACTGCTATAGTTTGATAAACTAGTTAGGTGGGAGTTCTAATCCCAGACATGGCAACTGTGTGTGTGTGTGTGTGTGTGTGTGTGTGTGTGTGTGTGTGTGTGTGTGTGTGTGTGTGTGTGTGTGTGTGTGTGTGTGTCTGTCTGTCTGTGTAGAGAGCAATGATTTTTAGACTAGTTACACTCACTACTATACAAATACCTACTTTGTCAAGGCTGCTGATGTCATACACTGTAAAATGCATCTTTCAGAAACTTGTAGCCTAATAATCTTGGTGGTGTGTCCTATGACTGTGTACTGTTGTAGTGTAATAAACTAGTTAGGTAGGAGTTCTAATCGCAGACATGGCAACTGTGTGTGTGTGTGTGTGTGTGTGTGTGTGTGTGTGTGTGTGTGTGTGTGTGTGTGTGTGTGTGTGTGTGTGTGTGTGTGTCACCATCTGTGTACAAAAACAAACAAACAGTCCTGGATAAGGAGCCTCTTCAGAACAAAATCGAATGCATCAAAAAACAGATGAGGCTCGCCACAGCAGAAATGTAAAACAAGAACCTTTAATAACTGCAGTATAGAGTAAGCGCTTTCACATACACATGATGCTTCTTCAGACTTTAACAACTGCACTAAAACACAATTCATTCAAATAGTACTACATCCAAATTTAGACCAATCATGGCCAACTTGATTACATCATCATAAACATCTCATTAAAACATATTAAAAACACATGATGAGAAAATAAAAATGTATGTCTATAAAGATATGTGTGCACCTAAGATGCTCTATAAACTAAAACATATAAATATTAATGTGAATAGGGATGTGCTGCTAGAAAAGGTTTTAATGTCACCTTCTCATTAAGTCCATGCCCCTTGTGACCCTGGAATTTTAGTATCCACCTATTCTCACACTCCTCAGTGTGATTCCTAATGTCACCTAATCTATCAGTCTTCTTGATCAACTCTAAAACATTAAATTTACACTTATGTAACACCCCTACATCCAGAACATGCCAGGCTAATGCATTGCGATCATCCTCTCTGTTGATCACATATGCATGTTCTCTGACACATTTTCGAAGACTTCTGTTCATTTTACCTATATAAAAGGGCAAGCGTGTCTGACAAACAGCCAAATATACTAAATCTCTAGATTTACAATCAGCATAGAAGTCGAATCTATATTCATGACCTGTATCTGGATGTGTAAAATAATTATTACCAGACATATAAACACATTGGTTACATCCTCTGCAAGGGAAAGTACCTTGTCTACTAGACCTAACTAATCCTTTCATATTGTTTTCATAACACAATAATCTCTTCAATGATTTTGTGTTCTTATACGAAAAACTAGGTTTTGGTCCCACTATCTCCGTAATTTTATCATCAGTGGTTAAAATACCCCAGTTTTTGCTAATAACATCTTTAATCTTCAAATTCATATTAGAATAGGGAATTATCATCCTATTTACCTTAGCTCATTGTTCACTGTTATTAGCACTATCTGTATTACCCTGGTTCTTATACAGGAAAGGTTTCACTTTCCCCTTTCTCATGGACGTATTTACTTGATACACTCCTTCCACTTCTTTCTTGCTGTATCCTCTTGATAAAAGATTGTCAGCTAGCATATCCTGCTTCATCTTATAACTATCATCATCAGTAGTAAGACGTGACATTCTAAGCGTCTGACTTTTTACAATATTACGATAAATATGCTGGGGATGCATACTACTACGATGTAGAATGCTATTCCTCCAGCAAGATTTTCTATATACTTCAGAGTGTATCACATTGCCTCCTTTAATTATTTGTAAATCCAAAAATTCTATCATGACATCAGAACTTTTATATTCAAACCTCAAGAAGTCAGTAGTACCATTTATATAGTCAATAAATTCACTTAACTCAGTCTCAGTACCAACCCATGTAAAAAAGATATCATCTACAAAGCATTTATAGAACTTAATGTGGTCACTATAAAAAGTATTTGCCATAATATAATTACTCTCCCAATATGCTAACACAAGGTTAGCATATGAGTTGGCACAAGGGGTGCCCATGGCAACCCCTTTTTTCTGTAAATAATATGTACCATTATACAAGAAAACATTATTTAATACCAAGTCAAGTAACGCTAAGGTTCTAATAATTGAGTTCCTAGGGACTCCTTGTTCAATTAAAAAGAGTTTCACAAACTCCATCCCTATGTCATTCGGAATCGATGTGAACAAGGAGACAATGTCTAAAGTAACTAATAAATCATTACTCACATTGTGAGTTAAAGATACATAGTCACCATAACTTTCCAAAAATTCTTGACTATCTTTCAATATGGACGTAGTCCTATCTACTACTGGTCTGAACTGTTTCTCAATAAAAATAGAAGCAGGTTCAGTTAACCACCCACCACCTGAGACAATAGGTCTCATAGGTTAGTTCACAAGTGTTTTATGTATTTTGGGAAGTCCCCTAAAAGTGGGGACCACAGGTTTCTCAACCAGAAGGTACTTATATAAGTCCCCATCAATGGTGTTACATAGAAAAAGATCATATAATACATAATGCATGTTCTAAATTAATCTGTCTAGCAGCATACTTTTCAATATTTGATAAGTCCCCATGTCTTCCAACATATTCATCATAGCAATAGAATACATATCAAAGTCTAAAACCACAATGGCGCCACCTTTGTCGGCTTGTCTAATCACTATAGCATTATTGTCTTGCAGTTTATTGATGGCTTGATATTCATCATATGTCAGATTATAAAATTCTGGTTTACTTTTTAAATCATACAATTCAAATAAGTCTTGTTCACATGCTTTCTCAAAGCTTTCTAATAATGGATGTCCTTGAGGTATAAAAGTGGAAGGTTTAACAAATACATTTCTACCTTCCATAGCATTATCACCAAACAACATTCTTAAATTAACCTTTCTGATAAACATTTTTATATCCACAAGAATGTCAGTTATGTCTGCTGACTTAGATGGTATAAATGAAAGGCCTCAGTTAAGTAAAGACCTCTCACTCTCTGTTAGAGTATAACTGGATATATTTACCACTAAGTCTTCGGTATTGGCCTGAGTACCTTCCTTTGGAATTAGTACCTTTATTAGGTAAGGTTCAAATGACAAATTCACCACCATAACAGGAAAAGGCAAGCAGAAACTGAGAGTAATGCTACTCTATGCTAGAAGTCTAAAACTCAAAATGCACTCCCTCGAGGCACTCCTTAAAATGAAGAACATCGATATCTGTGCAGTGACTGAGACCTGGTTCAAGGCTCCAGAGAGCACCCCTGCATTTCCAGGCTATAACTCATACCACACTTTTCGGACACCTAACCTGGACCAGAACACCAAAGGTGGAGGTGTGTCAATATTCATTAAGGATATCCACACCTCCAGTCTAGTTGCTCAGCATAATACATCCGAGGTTATCCAAGTGAAACTAACTCTGGGTAAATCTGCAATCCAAATTGTAGCTTGCTACAGATCTCCCACCATACCCCAGGATTCCCACTCCTCTTTTTTTGATATACTGGAAAATATTAGGGTTCAACCAAGCACCCTAATAATGGGCAATTTCAACTATCCCACCATTAACTGGGAAAACTACTCATGTACCAACTCCTTCACTCAACTTTTTCTGGAATTCATAAATTCCAATGCCCTGGATCAACTTATCCACACCCCCCACCAGGGGCAACAATATCCTAGACCTAGTCATTACCAACATGAGTGACCGGTGTTCCACACCTGAAGTCAACTCCTCGTTGGTCAGATCCAACCATAAGCTAATCACCCTAGATATCCACATCCCGCCCCCACCCCTCATTAAGGAAACCACAGTAAAAAATGTCTCCAAAGCTAACTTCATGCTTCTTAAGACAGAAGTGGCAAACTTCATGACACCCATGCAGATGGACAATACAATTACAACTGCTGAATCCTACACAAATGCACTCTATAAGCAGTTACACTAGTGCATAGATCGTGCTATCCCAAACAGAACCAAGATGCTATCCTCCAAACAATGAAACCAATCTGGTGGTCCCCTGCCATAAACAAACTCTACAACAGAAGGAAGAAACTGTTGCAAAAGAGAGTAAAATCCCATGAGTGCAGGAGCTCCCTGGTCAGCCTCAGTAAGAAGCTGAGATCCCTTATAAGATCCTGGAAAGCTAAATACAAAAACAAAATCGCCACTTATTCTAGGCACAACCACAAAGCATTCTAAAGCTATGTCAAGAATCTCAATGGCAACACCCAGATCCGCTCTGAGTTGCAGCATAATGGCACGAAAATTACAGAACAAACTGATATTGCCAACATCCTGGCAGATAGGTTCACTGCTAACTTTACCCCCCACCCCCTAAAGGGCCCATTTCTATACAGGAAGAATGCAGAGTCCCTGTAATCACAACTATGCAGGTAAAAGCTGCACTCTCTAAAGCCAAAAACATAGTATCCATGGGACTGGACAACATCCCAGGCTGTGTTTTACACAAAATTCAGAATGAACTGGCTCCTCACCTAAGCACCATGTCCAATCATAGCCTCACATCAGACTTTGTGCCCACTGAATGGCACACAGCTATAGTTATCCCACTCCACAAAGGGGGGCGGGCACCACTGATCATGGGAACTATCGCCCTATTAGCCTGATGAAACTGGACTGTAAGGCCATGGAACACATCATCATGGAACTCATAAACAAAGACATTGGTAACCTCCAAACTCTGGACCCCACCCAGTTCGGGTTTGTGAAAGGAAGATCATGCCTCCTGAACCTGATCAACTTCATTGAAGCAGTCACCAAAGCCGTAGATTAGGGTAAGGTGGTTCACACAGCCTATCTTGACCTCACCAAGGCTTTTGACACCATCCCCCATTCTGGAATTACAGCTAAGCTCACTAAACTAGGTATAAATCCCTATGTCACAAGATGGGTTGCCAACTGGCTCACCAACATAACCCACACTGTAAAAGTTGCAGACTCCAAATCTGACTTCAAACCAGTGACACGTGGAGTACCACAGGGTTTAGTCCTGGGACCTCTCCTGTTTGGTATCTACTTCTGTGAAGTACAGGCTAACACAGAAGGCTTTTGGCTAACAAAGTTCATAGATGACTGCAAACTAGTAGCCATAGTTGAGTCCCCAAATGATGTGGACATCCTACAGAAGGGCCTCACTGAGACAGATGCCTGGTGTCAGAGCCATGGTCGCAAGCTCAATGCCAAAAAGTGCATTGTCATCCACTTTGGTAAAAACTCTGTACCCATGAAGTACCACATTGGTAGCAGTCTACTTAACGCCAAATGTGTGATAAGAGACCTTGGTAGCCAGGTGGACAGTAGTCTCTCCTTTGATAATCACATTGCCACAGTAGTCAGGAAATCCTTCTATGTGGCACACCTCATCACAAAAGGGTTCTCATCCAGGAAAAAAGAGGTCATTGTTCTCCTCTACTCGACACTCATTAGACCCATTATAAAGTACATTACCCCTTTTGGAATGTACCTAACAAGACATCTGCAGCAGCTGGAAAGGCCACAGAAGTAGATCACAAAGAGGATTACTGGCCTCAAACAAATGGCCTACACTGACCGTCTCAAAAAAACTCCAGCTTTACTCCCTCGCATATCACCTACTCTGAGGAGATCTCTGCCCAACATATAAAGCTATGTTAAACCCAGAGCTGTTGGACATGCTACACCTTAAGAAATCCCAATCTCTCCAAGTTACACGCTCTAGGGACCTAAACCTTGTCACCACAATAAACAGGACATGCTGGAGGGATAGATTCCTGTCCTAGAGACTTCTCATACTCTGGAACAAGCTACCCATCTATGTCAAGCAAAGTTTTTCATCAGCACTGTTCCAGAAAAATCTTGATGAAGGGGCGGAGCCTGAATGGCTAACTGAAAGCAGCAGTATTTTAGAGCTCCATATAACTAGTTAAATAAGACAGGAAAAATATTCTTTTTTTTTTTTTCAAAGTATAAAATCTTATAGATAAAGGACTGATTTACATAATTAGAAACTTTGGTGAAGTTTTACAAATAATTTCCTGTCAAAAAGCTTGGATATATATTCACTTGTTAAAATGAGCAACTCAAAGAATTCTCACCAGGATGCTGCCTTAAAGAAGGAAGTACAACAGATGGCATCTACCCTGCAGGATTTGTCTTTGAAGATGGATGATTTTAAAGATAACCTGGAAAATCTTAAAACAAGCAGTCAAAAAAAGGCTGACACCGTCAAGGAAATGCTACAACAACACCAGACATGGATAACAGGAATAGAGGTTTCTCTAAATGACTTAGAAAGCAGACTTAAGGAAGAGGAAACACAGAAAGAACTGCTTCTTAAACAAAACACTTGGTTGGTTAATAAAGTAGATGACTTGGAAAATAGGGAGAGGAGAAATAACATCAGGATTTTCGGATTACCTGAAAACACAGAAGGAGGGGATATGATTTCCTTTATATCAAGCTGGATCCCTGACTTTTTAAATTTAAAAGAAGGACTTTCCTTTGGCATTGAAAGGGCACACGGAGCTTTTGGGAAACCTGCCACTAACTCAAACTCTCCTCCTAGGTCAATAATTATCAAATGTCTTTCATACATGGACAAGGAACTGATTTTAAGATTTGTTTGATGGAAGACACCTTTAAAATATAAACAGAGCCTGAGAAGATTTGATAGTGGGAAGGATTCACGAAGGCTTGCACGGAGTGTAAGAGACATGTAAGACTCCATGCAAGCCTTGCGATCCAGGAACAGCCCGGAACTCCGTGTAAGAGACCAGCTAAAACTTCTCTTACATGGACTGGGCGTGGATATGCTAAATACCTCACTTGCAGCCGAAAGGCATGCAAATGAGGTAGAGTAGCGATCCATAAAGCAGAAAGCAGCCCGTGTAAGAGCCGTTTTAGCTGCAGAAATGTACTCAGTTGACAACTGAGTACGTTTCTGCAAAAATCACAATGGAGCCATGTCAGCTCCAAATAAAGGGTGCATATGTGTCAGGCAGCATGCCAATGGCCAAATATGTGGCCATTGGCAAGGTACCCTGATGCAAATATGAAAAATAAATATTTTTTTTTCGGCGATCGCCGATGTTTAAACGCAGCGCAGCCCCACGCAAACGGGCTGCGCTGTATAAAACATAAAAATGAAGGTTATAAACCCACAAATGTGGGTTTTATGCAATACATGGATTTACAATACAGGGACCAGCAGACCAAAAACAACATGGCCACCGTTTAGTGGTTGCTAAGGGGGGAAGCTGAGTCTAAGAGATGTAACTAAGCATTAGTAGGCAATCTGATGTAAATGAGTGTTAGGATACTGAATTCCACTGTCACATAGCAAATGAGTACATTCTGAGAAGTGTAAGAGATACATAAGGGGGAGGAACAGAGTAGGAGATATGTGACATCACAGGGGGGAATGGTAGAAAGAAATGCAGTTCATTGGAGGTCAGTGTTACATGACAGATGTCAGACACATATCATGGAAAGAGGAGTGCCACAAGATAAGCATGGGAAAGTCAAGAAATGGAAGGTGTACACTGCTGCTTACACCAAAGTTTCTTGCTGTGCGTGCATGCGCACGAGTGCATGCCATGAGGCACGAGTAGGGCAGTGTGCACGCGTGTAAGGCAGACTGAGCATGTGGGAGAATGTTGGCAGACTTGTAAGACTGTTTGCACTGGTGTGCACGCGTTTTAACCCGAATAAGCAGATTCTGAACCGTGTAGGCATGTGTGCGCGCGTGTAAGCCACTGTGAGCGTGTTACTGCTGGTATGCACGTTGCTCCCCCCTGAGGAAACAGAGAGGAAAAAGGAAGCAACAGACTTAGTAGGAAGCTAGCAGGGAATACTGCTGGAGCTAGCAGGTGAAAACAATTAGAAGCAGGGAATTACACAGGCAGAATAGTAGCTCAGCCAAGCACTTAAAACTCTGCAAACAGCAGTGCAGGATGTTTCTCTCAAGAGACACTGCAAGACAGGAGTAAGCTATTAAAAGTGAAAACTGAAAAAGCTGAACTCAAAGCAGAAATGCTAGGGGCTGCCATAGCTGTCATAAGGAGACATAGGCTACTTGCTGAGGGTGGTGACAATGCAGATGGTGCCAGACAACCCACAGTGAGGAGACGGAGAAGAGTGTACAGGCCCAGGGTCACCTACCACGGGTTACATGAGCTGGAGATAATAGAGCACTATAGAGTAGACAGAGACCTCCTGCAGCAAATTGTTGAGCTGTGCAGGCCACGCCTCACACACAGAACCAACAGAGGGGAACCCATCCCAGTGGAAACCAAGGTATGTGTTGGCCTAAGAATACTAGCAACAGGTACCTTCCAGAGACCAACTGGTGATATGATGGGGATATCACAGGCATCAGCCTCCAGGGTACTGCACCAGTTCCTGGATGCCATGGGAGTACATGTCGGTGATCATGTATATTTCCCCAATGCCCGTGAGGTATTGGCCAGCAATATGCGTCTCTTCCAGCAAATAGCGGAATACCCTGAGGTAGTGGGTGCAATAGACTGCACGCACATACGCATCAAAGCACCAGCCGGTGAGCGGGGTAGGGCCTACATTAACCGCAAGGGCTTCCCCTCCATCAACTGCCAAGTCATCTGTGATGCCCAGGGCATAATAATGAATGTGTGTGCTGGCTGCCCTGGGAGCTACCATGATTCCCATATCTGGCATTTGACACAGCTGTACCAGACATTTGCCAGTGAGGACATCCCACATGGACACCTAGTGGGGGATGCAGGTTATGCACTGAAGCCGTGGCTGATGACACCCATCAGAAATGCACACACACCTGAACAGGAACACCATAATGAGGCACACGCACAAACACGTAATGTAATAGAGCGTATTTTTGGGCTGCTCAAGTCACGGTTCCGGTGTCTGGACACATCTGGTGGAGCCTTGCAGTACTCAACAACTACATGTACCCAAATTGTCATGGTATGTGCTATGCTACATAATATGATCTTGCGAAAACAGCTGCAGCAGGACCAGCATAGGGCCGGGCCAAACAGCCCCCCCACCATTGCCAAGGCCATAACAGGCAGAGCGTGACTCGGAGGAGGAACAACCTGAGCCTGCCCCAGTAGGCAGAAGGAGGCATGCCCGGTATGCCCTGGCCTTGGCAAAGAGGCAATGCATAGCACATACACTGGCTCAGTAGGAACCCTGGGAATGATACCCCTTTCCGACTCACTCATATAATAAAAGGGATGCCTAACATGACACAACCTGCATCAAACATGTACAGGGAGTGTAGTATGTGCATCCGACATAGTCAGCCCTGCAGCACCACCTGAGGCAAGATTGCCATGTGTTAAGCCATGTAACACTATCTAGTATATGCAAACATGATGACCCTGCCAACATCCCACCTGCACCAAGCATGATGCCACACCATGAAGACAACAAGACCAAGTACAATAATTGGCAGAAGTATTTCTGCAAGTCACAGGAAAACAAATGTCTAATAGCCTGGGATGACATGCTGGCCAAGACGGAATGCACCACCTGCCAGGGATGGCACTCACCCAGCACACCTGGCTGTGTGGATACTGGCAAAGGCTGTTGTCACCCCCACAGTGCCTTGAATAGGCAAGGCTGGAAACACAAACATTCATGCAGACCAACAAAGATGCATGCAGACCAATCACACCCCAGCATGGAGAATGGTAATATCTGACCTGTAACAGAAACCTGGGTCAAGGCTCATAAGATCACACTAATACTACCAGGTCTCTGTGAATGTACTGAACTAGTACACTATGTGGCAACAAAGTTTGGCCAGTCAAACAGGATGTTGACAATTGTATGCAAACTATCCCATGGCAAACCTGCAGGCACAGCATAATGCCTGTTAGGTTCACACACAAAGTAGTTGGCCAGTAAGAACCCAACCTGATGTCCAACACTGAACTGTACATGTGAAATGTAGATGAGGTCCATACACAAACACAAATGTGGTGGACCACAGATCCCAACATATAGGTTCTAGGTCTAGTTTACTGTGCCTCTGTCTAATAGTGACATGGGAGTAATCCCTGGGACAAACCTACGATCCCCCATCCATAGTTTATAGTTTCATAGTTAAGTACTAGGCTATCTGCCCTACGGCATTTGTAAGCCTAGCCATAGTGATATGGCTTTTGCCACCCTGTGTAGTGGTACAGAATAGATTAAGAATACTGTGCCTCTGTCTAGTAGTGACACAGTGAAGATCCCCTTACATAAATGAATTAGTTTACTGTGCCCCTGTCTAGTAGTGACACAGAGGTGACCCCCAGGGTAAACCTACGATCTCCCATCCACTCATCAAGGTTTCTCTTGAAGAGTGTCAGTGAGGGGCACTGCCCAACATGAACTGGGATTCTGTTCCAGAGCATGGGAAGCCTCTGGGTTATGAACCTATTCCTCCAGCATGTTCTATTCATACTTGTGCCTAGGTTTAAGTGTTTGGCTCTTGTGGTTCTGATGGATTTGGATCTGTTGAGGTGGAGCATGTCCATCAGATCCTGACTGGACATGGCTTTGTACGGCAGGCACAGATCACCTCTGAGCAGGCAGTATGCTACTGAATAGAGCTGGAGTTTCTTTAGTCTGGCAGAATAAGACATATGTTGGAGACCCTTGATCCTCTTGGTGAGGTACTTTTGTGGTCTCTCCAGCTGCTGCAGGTGGCAGGTGAGGTACATACCAAATGGGGAATTGTACTCGATCATGGGTCTGATAAGGGAGGAGTATAGGGGTACAATGATTTCCTTTGATCTGGATGTGAATCCCTCCATGATAAGGTGGGCAAGGTAGAATGTCTTTCTAAACACTTTGGCAATGTGGGTGTCAAATGAGAGGTCGCTGTCGACATGAGTCCCCAGGTCTCTGATTACTTTGTCCATACACAGTGGGTTACTGTCTATGTGATAATCTGTGGGTACCTTTCTTTTTCCCAAAGGGGATGACTATACATTTATTGGCATTTAGTTTAAGGCCATGACTCTGGCACCAGTTGTCCGTTTCTGTGAGGCCATTCTGTAGGATGTATGTGTCAGCTGGTATATCGACTATGGCGCCTAGTTTGCAGTCATCTGCGAACTTCGGCAGCCACAACCCTCCCATGTTTGATTTAACATCTGAGAAGTAAATGCCAAACAAGAGGGGTCCCAGAACAGAGCCCTGTGGGACACCACTTGTGACTGGCTTTTAGTCTGACATGGCCCCAGCGATTATGACTTTATGTGTTCTGTCCTTTAGCCAGTTTGCAACCCATCTAGTGACATATGGGTTTACATTTAAGCTGCTGAGCTTAGCTATGATGCCTGAGTGGGGTATTGTTTCAAAGGCCTTAGCTAAGTCCAGGTAGGCTGTATGGACTGCTTTGCCCTCATCAATGGCTCTAGTGACTGTTTTGAAATAATCAACCAGGTTCAAAAGGCAGGATCATCCCTTTACAAAGCCGAAGTGGGTGGGATCAAGTGTCTGTAGGTCCCCAATGTCTCTGTTTATGAGTTCCATAATGATTCTTTCCATAGCTTTGCAGACCAGGCTGGTTAAGCTTATGGGGCAGTAGTTCCCAGGGTCTGTAGAGGTACCACCTTTGTGGAGTGGGACCACTGTTGCTGTACGCCAGTGTTCCGGTACATATCCTGTAGTAAGGCTAAGGTTAAATAGCATGTTTATGTGCAGGTTAAGCTCCTCTTGGAGTTCACGTAGCACGCAACCCGGGATACCGTCAGGTCCCATTGATGCTGTGTTTATAGCTTTGCTGAGGGCTGCTCTCACCTGGACATCTGAGATGACAGTGAGATTACATTCAGCTGGGATAAGTAATTCACCTTTTGGGGGTGAGTGAGGTGAGAAATTTGCACTGAACCTGTCAGCCAGAATGTTGGCAATATCTGTGGGTTCAGTGTATTATTTGTCATTGTGAACTAACTGTGAGCATATCTGAGGGTTTACGCCCAGGTTTCTAACATAGCTGAAGAAGGCCTTGTGGTTATGTTAAGTGTCCTTAGTGAGTTTCCTCTCAAAGCTGGCCATGGATGTTTGTATGAGGGAATGTAGCTTTCTGCTAGTGTTGATCAGAGATGCCTTCCCTTTATGGGATTTTGCTCTGTCGTGCAGTAGCTTCCTTCTTTTGTTATACAATTTGTTTTTGGCTGAGGTCCACCAGACAGGATGCTTGCCCTTGGTGGAGAGGGTCTTGGATTTATTTGGGATTGCATGATCCATGCATTCTTGGAGATGTCCATATAACGCATTTGTGAAGGATTCAGCATTGTGGGATGTGGTTTCCACTGGCACAGTGGGCTTAAAGGATACCATCTCAGTCTTAAGAAGAGTGAAGTCGGCTTTTGAGAAGTTTTTCACTATAGTCTTTTGTGCTGGGGGTGTAGGTGGGATATGTATATCCAGGGTGATTAGTTTGTGGTCAGATCTCACTAGTGAGGGGTATACAGCCGGTGTGGAGCATTTTTTCCCCATGTTTGTGATGATCAGGTCTAGTATATTATCTCCCCTAGTGGGAGATGTGACTAGCTGTCCTAGTGCATTTGAATGTATGAATTCCAGGATCCTCTGGGCCAGGGTGTTAGGGCTAGAATAATGCACCCAATCTATGTTAGGGTAGTTGAAATCTCCCAGTATGATGGTATTTGGTGATACATTGATATCCTCCAGTGTCTTCAGGAAGGCTGAATGGGGTTCCTGAGATTGGGAGGGTGGTCTGTAACATGCTACCAGTTGTATAGCAGTTTTGCCTATGGTTAGTTGCACCTGTATGGTTTCCGATGCTTCATGTGTTGCAACTAACCTGGAGGTGTGGGTGTCCTTCATGAATATGGACACTCCCCCTCCCTTTGTGGTTCGGCCCGGGTTTTGGGTCGAAAAGCATGATATGAGGTATAGCCTGGTAGCGCAGGGTTGCTCTCAGGAGCCTTGAACCAGGTTTCTGTCACTGCACAGATATTGATGTTTTCCATACTGAGGAGAGCTTCGAGTGTGTGCATCTTGAGGTTAAGACTTCTGGAAAGTACACACTGGGCATGCTCACCCACTTAGAGAAATGAGACGTGTCAGTCAGGAAGCCATATCAACTGTGAACTGGGCATGCTCACACACATAGGCCATCTCACAGTTCAGCTGTTGAACACACATATCTGTCATGTGTTTGTGTTAATACAGGAAATCCCACAATACAGATATCTGTCCACTGCACACAGTGAAATGACAACAGAGATATAAGTACAGTACTGGATCACACTCACATGCATACAGCTGCCACAGTACACAAGTTGTTCATAGAGATAGGGAAAGCTATGGCAATAATGTACCACAAACACTTTCAGAGCAACAAATACTTGCATGGTGTGTGCAATTATACGTGTGAGAGAACTGTCCCTGTTGGGAACTACTACAACACACCAGTTTCTGCATATTCCCCTCTAAACACAGATGATGTCAGCACCCTATAAGTATAGCAGAAGAGGGCAGATTTCCCAGTAATGCGAATAGCGCGCTCTGCTACTGCGTCTTGTACTAGTGTCATAACATAGTTAGGTAGGGGTTTGAATCCTGCAAATGGCAAGTGTGTGGGGGGGGGTAGTAATGTGTGTGCAATTACAAGTGTGAGAGAACTGTCCCTTTTGCCAACCAGTACAACACACCAGCTGCTGCATATTGCAATCTGTAAACAGAGATGATGTCAGCATCCTTTACGTACAGCAGAAGAGGGCAAATATCCCAATAATGCAAATAGCGCACTCCACTAATGCGTCTCTCTCAAGTGTCATAACATAGTTAGGTAGGGGTTTGAATCCTGCAAATGGCAAGTGTGTGTGTGTGTGTGTGTGGGTGTGTGTAATTGCAAGTGTGAGAAAACAGTTCCTTTTGGCAACTACTACAATACACCAGATGCTGCATATTCCCCCAGTAAACACAGGTGATGTCACCACACTATAAGTACAGCCAAACAGGGCAAATTGCTCAGTAATGCAAATAGTGCGCTCTGCTACTGGGTACAGTTAGGTATGTTTTGGAAAGCCACAACTGCCATGTGTGTTTGTGTCACACAAAATGCCCATGTGTGGGTTGTTGTTCATAACAATGCATGACATTGCTTAAACCAGCAATGGCAATGCACACATGATGTATGTGTGTGCCACATACACATATATACCTGTGACCTTCAATAGTTCCCATGTCTGACACATGCCTCAAGTGAATAAATGGTATTTGCACTACATAACATTATGACTGTGTCTCACTGTGCAGGGGCTGCATGCGGTATGTGTATATACAGTGTGAGTTGTATATGGTATCATCCTAACAGCGGGGATACACATCTGGTCTGGGCCATATAGTCTACATGTAGTCAATGAACAGGTGCTGCATGTTCCCACCTGTTGTGGGAGTGGTAACATGTTGTTCCACTGCAATTCAGTGACTACATGCTAGGAACCTTTCAGCTAGTGTGTTGTAGCTACAGTAATGCTCACACACAATGTTCGGCTGGATGCAGTCCAGCCATATAAAGACATATGTAGAGACCGTCATATTCCCAGTGTTGTCAGGGAGGACAGGTGGGTTTCCTGTGTATGGGAGGGTTGTGTGTGCCAGGCTATGAACCAGAAGGCAGTCCAACACACTGTTAGCTGCACATGGATAGGCCCTGATGCTTTGTGCTGTGCCAACAACCTGGAGGTGTGTGTATCTGTGGTGCCTTGAGATACCTCCCCCCTGTTCATGTGTGGTGCATGTGTAGGGGACGACAGGCATGGTATGAGGTATAACCTGGCAGTGATGGGTTGCACCTGTGAGCCGTGAATCAGGAATCTGTTACTGCACAGATATTGCAGTTCACAGTGCTGAGGACAGTGTCCAGTGCATGCATCTTGCGGTGTACTCTGCTGGTGTTGTGTAGCATTACTGTCAGTGTCCTATCCCGTGTGATACCCGCGGAGGTGGCTATGTAATCTGAGCCCTGCATCAAAAGGCACTATGTGTGTATCAAGAGGCTTCGCCAATATACAATGGCCCATGGGTGACATGTGCAAGCTGCCCCTCACAAATCATTGTGGCTTCCCTAGCATGTAAGCACACGCTGACAGGCATTGGATACCCTATGAATGACATTGGAGATTGAGCAAAATGTAGACATAGAACACCCTTCCTACATATTGTGGTAGCATACCTGGTGAGGGTATGATGTCAACCATGGTCAGGCTCATACCAGCTCATGCCACATGCTGAGCCCTTCTATGTTCCCTATCATGTAGTCCAGGGAGGTACATCTCAGGTCATCCATAGTGGCATGGACAATGACTGAGTCATATGTGTCCATGCCTCTGACTGACCTGTATGCATGTGTTATGTGGTTGACCATAGTGCCCCACGGGCATATCACTGTGACCTTCACCATGTACAGCCTGTTGAGCGGGACCCCATGCACCGGCCAAGAGAGGTACCTGACACATCTTTAGCAGGTGTGTTGTGTAGCCCTACAGGCTGTGAGTGTTTGGCACACAGGATGTGTGTGCCATGTGTGGCATGTGCTCTGTTCCGACTTAACATATGCCTGTGTGACAGCTGCGGAGGTGTGTGATGCTCAGGCAGGATGCTATTCTGAGGCTCCAAGTATGCCCCAGTGTGTTCATGTATTTGGATTGCTGTCAGTGCAGGTCTATGTCAGACTGGTATTGTAGTCACTGTAGTATGTTATGCCACCTGACAGGGTATGCCAGTACTGGGTTCAGAGTGCTCAGTCCCCAGATTGGCTATGTGGCTGCATCTCACACATGTGCTGTACGTTCCTGGCCAGGGGAGAGGGTTGACTGCATACATGTGGCAGCTGTGACATTGCCACATGACTCACATATTCCACAACTGGACCATAGAGGTGATTCACAAGTTACCTTTGCACATGCTACCATAGTAGTGTGATTGCCATGGTGATTACCAACACATAGGACCAATGGGGAACAACATACTGAAGGTGAGTATGTGTGGGTGTACTGCTTCTGATTTCATAGCGCTGGCATTTATGTCTGCACACGTGGGCAGATGCCAGGTAAGTCATATGCAATGTGTCACAGGCAACATACATGTGAACAGGACAGAAAGTGACGTTCTGTCAAGTGAGACATTGACATACGTATAGTAAGCTATGCAGATGTCACTAGGAATCCACAGAAGCTCTGTAAATCTGCATTGCAGGTGGAATCAGTGTTCCAGGGAACCTCAAGCAAACATGCATGCAAACAAAGCTACAGTAAGAAGGGCTGGAAGTAGTCCATTGTACAACAAAGAAGGGGTACCACTTCCAGTAGGTAACAGTGCAAATATGCAGGCACTATAAACATGTACCCAGGAATGCACAGCTCAGATGTCCATGGTAAAACTGAAATTATTTAAAATTTAATTTAATTTAAATTAAATTGGTACTGCACACATATCAACATGCGCAAACATCCACATTGCATAGTCGTTGTGGGCAACATGCCACCATTAGTGTACATGTCCATCATTGCATCACTACTTGCATTACCTTCTCCCTGTGCTACCTATGTATGTGGCTATATGTTGACATCCTTACCACCAGTATGCAAAAATGTGCAGCTGTTACACTATGGTACTTACTATGGGTGTAGATAACAATTCAGGGCAGTCATACAGTTACTGCATCAGGCATGCTGGGATATACACACAATCATATCAGCACACTGTACTGTTACCAACATGATACTATTAATACAATTCTATGTAGTCACCCTGTGCATCAGCAACATGTTAACCTGTTCCTGCACTGATGTTAGAGATTGCAGGAGGTGGCACAGTTTCATCATATGCACAGGGTGTGAACTAGGTATGCCTGAGTCTGCCACTGATACCACCAATTGACATGTATGTGTATGTGTGTTTGTGAGGGACAGCAGTACAGGGTGGGGCACTGTTGAAGCAGTGTGTGTGTGTATGTGGTAGCCCTAGGTGTTAACATTTCGCATGTGTGTATGCATGCACACAGTTCCACCTCATGGCTGCCATATACCAGAGTTTGTGGACAGCCACAGACTGCACCTGCCAGGTCATACAGATTAGTGTCTGTGCCACGGACATGGTACCTGTGCCTGGCAGGGGTGCTACGGACCATATCCGGTACTAAGCCAGACTGGGTACTGTCATCAGAAGCAGGTGTTCATTGACTGGACACAGGTCCCTGTTGGGACTGTCCAGAGCCACGTGCACGTGGTCTCCTGGGGCGGTCTGATGACAGCACAGACCCAGCATTGCTGGGGCTGCTGCTAGCATTATGGGGCATCCGCGGGCCTGTTGTCGTCCGCGCCGACTGCCAGCTGCTGCTGTTGCTGGCATACGGCCACGTCGACGCCGCAACGATCCACCATTGCCCTGGCTCATGGACATGTAGTTGTGGAACTGCTGTAATATGTCTCCACAACGTCTGTCTATGACATTGGTGAAATTACGGATAACATCCGCAATGTCACGCATACTGTCAGTCATGGATGTGCGACATGCTCTCAGCTCCCTCAGACCCTGTCTGGTGTACCTTTCCATACGTGACTGTGCCTGCATGACAGCCCGAAACATAGCTGAGGTTGACAGACCTCTTTGGGCATGTCTGCCAGTGGCAGTATGCCCACGGATGCTCCCACGAGAACCCATGGGCAACTGTCTGTGTGGTACCATCTCAGGACCCTGCCCATGGCTGCTGTGTGGGGAAGCATGTGTCACAGATACCACATTACCCTGGTCAATGCCCACTGTATCCTGTCCATCACCTAGGGACATTGGTGACATAGGATGTACTGGCAGGATGACTGTGCGCAATGATGGGGTTGACAGCTGTGTACTGTCAATTGGCTGACCAATGACGGACCCTGACACACCTTCCTGTGCCATTACACAGATATCATCATTATCAGTACCTGTGGAACCAGATTCAGGTTCCCTGCTGCAGGACACCAGAGCAGCACCAGAACCTGTGGGAGGAAGACAGGAAACACAGTTTACAATGTCTACACAATGTTACCAGTGATGCACACATGCACACATGCACACGTGGACACATGCACAAATGCACACATGCACACATGCACACGTGGACACATGCACATATGCACAAAAGCACACCCCGCAGTATACACACAGAGCACTACTGAAATACACTATTATTACTAGCACTATCAAGACTATTATAGGTATTGTTAATACACACTCACATGCATGAATGGGCTGCCTTGCTGTAACACCAGAGGGACCTGCAGAAATGAGGGGATTAATGTCAGTGGGCACAACTGTGCCATTGATACTGCATATGATACAGTTCAGTAGTACAACAGTTGCCTTTCACATGTCAGCTGCTGATATTGGCAATATCACACCTGCACAATTACATACTATGTTGACAGCTACATACCAAGGACACACCTTACACATGCATAAACTAACAGTGTACAGAACAGTCAAGTGTACATATGGCATATTACCTGCGCGCTCCATGTCATGTTGCTGTGTGGCTCCAGCCTCCATCATAATGCAGGTGTGTTGCTGTTGATGTTCCTGGGCTGGAGCCACAACACTTAGGAGTAGCCCCCAGGGCCACCCCACCTCCTGTGGCGACCTGTTGCCTGTGGATATCCGACGCACGCTGACGGACATTTCTGATTAAATCACTGCAGTGATGTCGTACCTGCTCATGTCCTATTATGCGTGCCAATGTCATTTACCCTACGGACAAGGTCTTGCCACAGTGCAGCCCTCTCCTGCTGATTCTGGCAGGTGCGGGAAAACAGTATGTCATAATCCCGCACCAGGCTCTGGTGTATCTCTTCATCTTCTGCAGCAGAGTAGGCAGGATTTCGCTGACGAGCCATGTCCCTGAAAGAGAACACAAACAGGATATCAGCAAACTATTACAGCAAAATATGGCACACATACTATACATGATACTCAACTGTAGTGATATACTACTACTCCCATATGTAGCACGTGTGTGTCTCTTGGTGGATACACATGTACATGGCCAGATAGTGCTCAGCCGACACCTGTGCAACAATACCTGCCACATTCCATGCAACATAGTACCATGCCCCATCAGTCAGCACACTGAGACAGGTCCAATGCACCACCTCACTCTGGGGGTTCATAACAAGGTACTGTATGTGGAACGTCATCCACTAGTGTGATCTGGACACAAACTAATTGGCCTGGATATACATATCCCACCACCACCACCAGCACAGTAGACTACTTTGAAATATATGTGAATAGACGGATATTCACTTGTTAGGACTGAGATGGTATCCATGCAGCCCACTGGGCCAGTGGAAGCCACAACACACAATGCTGACCCCTTTGCAAATGCTTCCCATGGACATCCCCAAGAATGCATGGAACATGCACACACAATTCTAACCCAGACCCTATGCCCAAAGGTTAAGCATCCTGTCTGATGGACCCCAGCCATAGACAAATTGTATAACGATGGAAGGAGGCTACTGTAAGACAGAGCAGAATCACATAAAGGGAAGGCATCTGTGGTCAGCACTAGTAAAAAGCTAAGTTCTCTCATAACAACATCCAAGGCCAACTCTGAGAGGAACATGGCCAAGGACACTAAAGATAACCACAAGGCATTCTTCAGTTTTGTTAGAAACATGGACCAAAAGCCTCAGATATGCTCAGAGTTAGTACACAACTACATAATATTCACTGAACCCACAGATATTGGCAACATTCTGGCAGACAGGTTCAGTGCAAATATCCCCCCTCCCTCTCCCCCAAAAGAAGAAATACTTATCACAGCTGAATGTAACCTCCCTGTCATCTCAGATGTCCAGGTGAGAGCTGCCCTCAGCAAAGCAGAACACACAGCATCAATGGGACCTGATGGTATCCCCGGATGTGTGCTACGTGAACTCCAAGAGGAGCTACAACCACATATAAAAATGATATTTCACCTTAGCCTTACTATGGGATATGTACCTGAACACTGGCGTACAGCAACAGTGGTCCCACTCCACAAATGAGGCACCTCTACAGACCCTGGGAACTACTGCCCCATAAGCTTAACCAGCCTGGCCTGCAAAGCTATGGAAAGATTCATTATGGAACTCATATACAGCAACATTGGGGACCTGCAGACACTTGATCCCACTCAGTTTGGCTTTGTGAAGGGCTGATCCTGCCTTTTGAACCTGGTTGACTTCTTCAAAACAGTCACTACAGCCATTGATGAGGGCAAAGCAGTCCATACAGCCTACCTGGACTTGCCTAAGGCCTTCAACACAATACCCCACTCAGGCATCATAGACAAGCTCATCAGCTTAAATGTTAATACATATGTCACATGATGGGTTGCAAACTGGTTAAACAACAGAATCCATAAAGTCAAAATTGCGGGAGCCATGTCAGACTCAAAGCCAGTCACAAGTGGTATCCCACAGGGCTCTGTCCTAGGACCCCTCTTGTTTGGCATTTACTTCTCAGATGTGAAAGCAAACATGGGCGGGTTGTGGATGACAAAGTTCCCAGATGACTGCAAACTAGGCGCCATAGTCGATACACCATCTGACACACACATCCTACATACAGGCCTCACTGAAACGGACAACTGGTGCCAGAATCATGGCCTAACACTGAATGGCATGAATTGTATAGTCATCCCCTTTGGGAAAAACAACGTACACCCAACTTATCACATAGACATACATATAGATACAGACCAATAACACATATGGAGGGTTCACAGTATGTAGACTATTAAATTGTTACTTTACATTACCTGTGTTTGTCACAGCTGATTGCGTTACCGTTTGTATATGTTCCTGCTGCTGCTAGTCCAGCTTGATACTGTCACTGATGACAGCTTCAACTTAGTTTTTCCTAAGTGTAGGTTTTGTTTGTGTTTTTATTTTCTTTTTTTCTTTCTTTCTTTCTCTCTCTCTCTCTCTCTCTGCCTCCAGATGGTGCAATGAAAGTATTGCATGCGTGGACTGGGAGTACAGGATGCTTTTGTAGGTATCTGCATATGTCCATGTGATGGCCTCTGCACCAATTGTTAGCCAGCATTTGCTGATTGCATGCAGCCAGTTGTGTACTGATTGCAGTTCTCACTGTGATTTCAGGACAGTGCTATAAAAGGTATGTGAGATAGGCATTGCCCTTTCAGATTGTAAGGGCGGGGACCATGCTGGTATGCTGTGGACACTGTTCTGTGAGTGTAAAGGTTAGTATCTCTCTCTTATTTCAGGCTGTGTTGTAGATTTACATTTCTCCATTCATCTCTCCTGTTTCCTGTACTAAATGTGTATGTAAACTGACACCTACAACTACTACTACTACTGTTAATATGGGTGTGTGTGCTTTCCTGTGGGACTTGTGGTGTAACTGGTATATAGCAGTGGCTCATGCAATTTGTTGCTATGGCTTCAATATTTGTCCTTTACATTCACTCCTTGTATGCCTGCTAGGTGTCTTGACTGTAGTGTGTTGCTGTGGCTTTCCTATTTTCCATGTACATTCACACCTTGGAATGCTTGCTATATCTGATAGGGTGTTACTGCATGCAGTGTGGTCTGGCCATGGTGTGGGCCTTGACATCTATTAGGGTATTTGATTATGCTGCTGTGCAGGCCCCAGAGACTCTCAGGTGCATCTGTTATCTGCCTCATGGAATGGTACATATCAGTGGGGTACACCCATTAAATTGTCTGGTATTCTGCAGTTGTGACTGTGGGATAGCATGAGCATATGTATTACTACACTATTTCTGCCGTGCAAGTGGTGCATACTTTCAGGACTTCATAGTTACCATTGCATGTGTTGTAACACCTTTCTGCCTACTGTTTGTACATTTCACATGGAGTCTGTGGGGCATCCCTGTAACTCAGTCACTGTTGCTATGTCTAGGCTCTTAACTATTAAAATATGGCGGTGTCAGACCTCTCATGTGTACAAATATTTGCAGGTTGTCCACATTTCTGCCTCATATTTTGGTCAATATCTCATGCACAGCTCTTTCTGGCAAATCACTCTGGGCTCAAGTCAGAATATAGTGACAAACATTTAAGTTTCAGCTTCATACCCTTCCAAACATCCAACAAAATGCAGAACCTGTTACTCTCTGAACTGTCTAAGTTTGTTGTAACATTATTTGTAATGTGTCCCTGGTTTGGGCCCTTTGCTCCACATATTTTATTACTTGGTCCAGATGTGTTCCTGTAACAGGTTGTGGGGTATGGGCAGTGATTATCCTGCTGTGAGTATGTGTGTGGCTTGCAAGGTGCTACAGTGGCATTATTACCTACTAGCTACCAACTAGCATGGCTGTTTCTGTTCACACACTACTATTATAGAAATCCACTAGATTTGACAGTATATATACATGACATGCTTTGTGTACTACACATCCTATATTCCCTTTACATTCATTCCTACTATTACATGATATATTTATTGTAGCACAATGTTCTTATATAACAGTCATGGCTTATTGGTAAGTCATGCAGACTACTGTTTCCAAGGTCCTGGGTTCGGGACTCACAGTGGGATTTTATTTTGCTTTTGAACAGACTACAGGACCTGTCATTCAGAGTGACTAAGGCACTTTTAAGCAGTTGTAACCGGGTTAGCGCTGGTTTGCATGGAGCTCACGCATGTGCACTGGAGTTCAGCTCTGCGCACACCCGCTTACAACCGCTTAAAAGTGCTTACTCATGCGCACACCCGCGCTATTTTCTTTGAAAGAAATGAAAATGGGGAGACAGGAAAGTGGTGAAAAAGGGGTCACAAAGAGGGTAAGACAGTAGGGAAACAAGCTTGGGTTTTGCAGGAGGAATGTAGGTAAGGCCCATAGCTGCCCATATCTTCATCAGCAACAGCTGTGCATATGTTTTGTAATGTGGTGTGAGATTTGAAACCTTCCACCCCTGAGAGAGGTGTAAGGACAACAATAATACTTGTTGTACAGCCAATTGTAATTGACAGTTTCCATGTCCAGCAGACATGTGCGAAGTGGGCAGCTATGTATGAGGCGTCATTTTTTTGTGGGTACAGAGTGCCCTTTTTTTTTCTTTTTTTTTTTTTCAGGTGAGAGCGGTATGTCAGGTAAAGGAAGTCGGTATAGCTGGGGAGGTAGGTTGGGTAGGTCAACAGACAAGACAAACAAGACACATACAGGGGCGGTGTATGACACATGTGGGGGGGGTTACACAATTGACGGGGATGGATGTTTGGATATCCAGAGCCCATGAGCCCACAGATGGCAACAGTGGAACTGATATCCACACCCATGGGCAGTTGCCACTGTGCCTTCACTGCCCAGGACGGGGCTGTGCTGGGGGCTGTGTAGGCTGGGCAGCAGGCATGCCCGTTAGTTGTGCCACCTGTGCCTCAAGCTGGCGTAGGGGCCCAAGAACAGCTTCCTGGATCTCCCTACGCACCACAGTCCGGACGCTACAGAGGGTGAGTGGTGGTTCTCCTCCGGCCACACTTGCAGAGGGGGGACGAGCCCCATCCCCTGCAGCACTTCCACCCGCAGGTGGCACAGGGCCACTGGAGGAGGGTCCGGACTGGGCACTACTGCCAGGTGCACTCGCCAGCTGAGGTGGGAGAGGTAGGTCTGCTGGAACCCGCCTTCCCTGTTGTCCTATGTTTTGCATTATGTCATGACAGTTTGGGTTAGTAACATACAATACCATTTGCAATTAGTTGTAACAGCATGCATTAGTATTCCCATTAACCAAACACCCAGATATTCACACCATTGAACAGCGAGCATAACACATGCATAATTTGAACAGCAATACACGGTCCAACAACATGCAGGGTTGATTGATGGCAACAGGCCATCAGGTTTGGATGTATGAACAGGGCAGATGCATCAACGTACATGCAAATATGTATGACCCAACACGACAAATGTCCAGGGGTGTTAATTGTGATTGCGCATACCAATTTCACGTGGAATGGATTATATGTGGTTATAGGTTAGGGTGAAGAAAATATAATTAACACCTTCAAATACCAATACATATGCTGTACATTTCTAATAGCTGCAGATATATACACACTACAGTTCTACCTACTGTTTCCTATGTGATAACTACTTCAAGTTGGTGATAGGAATGTTACTGCTACATCAATATACATTTTCATTTTTATTCTTACACATTCATATCTGGCTCTGTTCAGCTACATCATCCTGCTACATTTGCTTTATATTGCTATAGACAACTGTGGATGTTTGGCATTTCAGACAATCATACTATCTGCATATTGCAGACTGAGAGCAACATATCAAGATTTTGGATTTTGGGATACACATCCCAGCTGCAGGAACATTTTGAACACATTTCGCAGTTTGGTTCTGCTTGTCACATTCATTTCATTCTGTACTGACTGCTGTATACTTTATTCAGGAGTTATTACTACTTTATTGGTGGATTCATAATACTTTCTCACACTCTCTCACTTGTTTTATTTTACAATTCAGGATAATACTTACTTCTAGGCTTTATTGACATGTTTTACCTGTAGTTATTACAATCCTTTCCAACAGTCTCACTTCTGTCATGTTTCAGTATTTCAACAGGGATATATTTCACACATGTGTTTTGCTCATCTTCTGCAGCTGTACTTTTCAGCCTGCTGCAGGTTGTGTACTATTATATTATAGGTGGGCCATCTTTATTTCAGACTTTATTTCAGACATTTTCATTTTTCTGTTTGGATTACAGACTGCAACACACTTTTGTAATCAAACACTAGCTGCAAACACTCTTACACTGTTACTTGCACATTTTATTACTTAGTGACTACACTGCACTCGTTTGCTAACTGTCATACTTTTATATTTATTTACAGATACAGGGAGAGGATTACTGACCTGCCTGGTGGTGCAACCGCACCAGCCTATCGCCATAGGCTCTGCGGTTCACAGAACGGACACCTGCAGCTGTAATATAAATAAAGTAATATTGGAATACACATCTCCATAATATCAGCTAGGTTAATTTCTTACATACATAATTAGATGTAACTTACTCAGTAGTGGGGCGTTGGGCATTTGCCGGGCCTCCTGGATCCAAAGGTTCAGTTGGTCCTGCTTGCATCTTTTCAGGTCCACATGGTGGTGATGGACCTGCTCACCAGTCCTTGGAATCCCTGTGGCACTGGTAAGATCATGAGCCAACCGGTCCCATGCTTCAGCCCTATATGCTCCCCACAGGACCTGGCCCTGCATGAGTTGGGCCTCATGATTGTGGACAAGGAGCCAAACCATATATCTGGACTCCTCAATGCCCCACCTCTGTGCTCGGAAGCAACTACCCTCACCTACTCCTGACATTCTGGCTGCAAGTTAGTTCTACAATCGGTTATGTTGTGTATTCCCGCCTATGGGGCTTATATATGCCGTTTTTCCCGCACTTATCTGTGATTGGCCATTTTGGAATTGTATCAGCTTTACAAAACCTGCTTTGTCATGCTCCTCTTTCTATTCATTCCTATATATTTGCTATTACTGCATTTCTAAGTACAGCTGTCGTGGCTTAGTGGTTCAGTACCTTGACTATGGTGCATGGTATCCTGGGTTCGAACCTGGCCACTGCGTTTTATATTTTATGACTGTCTAGACAGGCTAGGAGGTGTGTCTGTGTAAAGGCAGTGTTGTTACAGCTTGCTCAACGTTGCCCGTCGGTTAGCTTGTTGGCGGGGTGCGCAGCTCAGCGCAAACGGGTTACGCTGGTTTACGCGTCATATGGCTGTCAGCACGGATATTACGCTCAGCTCAGCTAGGGACACTCAGTTTCAGTGTGTTAAACCACTGCTCACCTACGGGCACTTATTTTGCACCTGTTGAACCACTGCTCACCTACGGGCACTCATTTTGCACCTGTTAAACCACTGCTCACCTACGGGCAGATGCACTCAACTTGTTAAACTGTAGCTCAGCTATAGGCACATCTGGCATTTTTTATTATTTTGTTATCTCACATTTCTTGAAAATAAATGGCCTATTTCATTACATTTTACATAAAATATAATTTTATATGTGTACATATATGTCAGGGGCTTGTTTCCTGCTTATTTCACTAAAAATAAAAATTGATGTGGGGGCTCGAACCATGACTGCCTGCTCTTCAGCCAACATCTCTACCGCTATGCTATTGCTTTTTGGCTTACTTTGCATAGTTGGTTCTTATATGCTTTTCCACTTACTGCTAACTGTGGCTGTGCTACAGGCACCACCGCGCAAACGAGCGCACTCATGGGCAAACATCTTTACAATTTAAAAAAATATAACATGTTCATTTATATAATTTTATGTTCATAGTCTGTGGGGGCATGTGTTGTGTTGTGTTTATTCACATTTCCATGTACTCTGTCGTGGGGGGTTACTTTAGGCACTTTTACTCTTCTGGGGGCGTGTCCGCTTGCAGGGCTCAGCCTACGGACACGCCCCCTACTGTCTTCCATGGACCATGTAAGCCTTGGGTGTGATTCAGCATGCCCTCATGCATATGCATGACATGCTGACATCACACCGTTTAACTGCATCCTCCGTGTAAGCCCAATGACTATTCATCTAGAATAATGGAACAAAGGAAAAAAAATGTGTCCAATGATAAAGTTTATGAAACAAAATAACATCAAGGCACAACTTGCATACCCAGCTAAGATAAGAATACTGTATGCCAACGAGATGAGCACTTTTATTGACTTAGAGGAAGCCTCTTCATTTATTAAAACTAATAATGTGATTACTTTACCAGAAGATATGGATTGGATGTCACCTTCTCTCAAGAGAACAAAAAAAAAAACAAATGTCTGAACAGATGTCAAGAAGAAGAAGCAAAAGACTGATTTTGTAACAGCCACATATCTCAAAGCATCTACTATGATATGAATTGTTTTAACATTACTTTAAAGGGCCAATTTTACTGCTTGGAATTTTAAAACAAAGGTAACTAACTACTGGAATCTTTATCTATATTTTTTGAAAATACATGACGCATGAGAGTTTTCACATTACCTCAGGTATGTAAAACAGGGTACTTTTCTTTCACAGAAGGAGGGTTATATAGCACATAAAATATTTATACTGTAAATCAACATACATAGTATATGTGTATTTTCTCTTAATTTTCTCTTTTCTTTCTCTCTTCTCTCTTTTCTCATTATTTATTTTAACTGCATCTTGTCTCCCTTTCTAAATTCTCTCCTATTTACTATACTAATATAGTCTGTATATAATAACTCACTATCTATACATAGATAAATGTTTGTCGGGGTTTGGGGTTGCCACAGCGAAACTCCGGACTGCTAATGATTGGCAGTAGATTTTTATGGTGCCAAGTTGCCAGCCCGACGCCCAACCTTCAGCGAAGGCACGCCCGTTCAAGCATGTCTTTCGGAGGTCACTCGACCGCAGGGAGGACATGCAGACTCCACACAGAAGGCACTCCAGCCGTGAATCAAACAGGAGAACCTCTTGCTGTGAGGCAACAATGCTACCGCTGTACCACGGCGGCTGAAATAATAGTCTAAAATAATCTAGTTTTAAGGTAGACTAATTGGAATAGTGAACTTAATTGTTATTACAATATTTATTAGAATAATGATAGTCACTGTTATGCTTATTGGGATTGGTGACATGTTCGTGATTAACTCTGAAATGTTTCATTCATGTACATATGTCCTTTGAATTATTTCCTTTTATTATTAACAAATGCACAAAAAGGAGGGAAAAATGTACTGTTGGTTAAGAGAAGTGAAGCTTTCTTCGCACTCTATTTGCATTGCCATAGCAACAAACAATTGCTGCAGTTTCTAAGGACACTGTGAATCTGTGAAGTTTATTTAGCCTCGCAGATAACAAATAATAAGAAAAAGTAATGTTTAGTTATTAAAATGAAAAACAACCTAAACAAGGTAAAATAAATACATAATAGGATTATTTGTAAATATTTTATGATTTATCCTCATAGTATTACATATTCCTGGAAACACAACTGAAATGTTCCCAAACTACATGTGCACTGAAATGTAGCGGCTTGATTAAAAAGTATTACTCACTTTAATATGTTGATTTCACAAGCTGTCTGCACTGTAAAAGTTACATTTTATATGTTACTTAAAATTGTCAGTCTCTAGAGCATATGAAAAGATACATATTACATTTTGCAACATGTTATCTTTGCAGTTACCTCACACTCTGTACAAACTCATTTGGTAACTGATAGCTATTCATTTACAATATCAGTTTCAACAGAACCACAACTTGCTGGGTAAAGTGCTCCTCAGAAAAAAGCTATATACTCAGCAACAAAACACAAAAGGAGCTCACCAACGCTGATGTTAACAAAAACTCCAGTTTTCACTTCAAGAGTTTAATATTCAAAACAAATGCTGGATCCAAAAGTAAGCGCTTTCACGTTCAAAAACGTTTCATCAGACTTATTAAACTCTTGAAGTGAAAACTGGAGTTTTTGTTAACATCAGCGTTGGTGAGCTCCTTTTGTGTTTTGTTACAATATCAGTTTAATTATTAAATGTGCCCTTGAAATGCTACTGACATTTTGACAAAATATAATCTGAACTGTAAAATGAATGACTTGAAAGAAGTGAATTAATGCATAGATTTCAAAAACAGTTCTTGACACTACAGTAAAAGTAAAAATATATATTCACAAGGAAGTATTGACATGTTTTAGTCTTTGTCAGAGAAATATGTATTTATGTATACGTCTAATGCTTATTAAAAGCTAAAAGAATTAACACATTTTTATTCTATTTTATATGCAGCTTAATTTTGTATGAAATTATAAGATGCTTTTTGGGATTCCGGCGTGTAGCTCGCGAGACATTTGCCTGCGAGCTACATCGCCGAAACCAAACGGCTGCATCAGCACTTTGCCGTAGTGCAAAGTGACTGAAAAGCATAGCCGCTGCAACTATAATCTATGGACGGGCAGCTGCAGCCGTACGGGCTGTGTAACGCATTCCTTCTTCTCATGCAAGGAATGTATTTATTTAATTATTTATTTATTGTGTTGTGACCAGTCACTATCACGCCAAAGTCAGCATTTAGACCTCAAAAGAGACAGTATCCCTTGAAAAAGAATGCAAAAGTAGGAATCAAACCTATAATAGCAGCCTTACTTAAAGAAGGAGTATTGATATAATCTCCCGATTCACCATGTAATACACCCTTATTTCCTGTTAGAAAAGCAAATGGAGAATGGCGTATGGTCCAAGATTTACAAGCTGTAAATGATGCAGTTATACCTAGGGCACCTATGGTGCCAGATCCACACACCTTATTAAATGATTTAAAACTGCAACAAAAGTATTTTTCTGTGGTAGATATCAGCAATGCGTTTTTCTCAATAATGATACACCCTGACAGCCAACATTGGTTTGCATTTACATTTCAGGGGAAAAGGTATACATATATGTGACTACCACAGGGATATTGTGAGAGTCCAACAATATTCGCACAGAAAATGACAAGTAACCTGGCGGGATTTATCCCACCGAAAGGCAGCCAGATTTTACTTTATGTAGACGACATTCTGCTGGCAGCCCCCACCCAGCAAAAATGCAGAGAAGATACCATAGCATTACTACAATTTTTAGCTACTCAAGGACACAAGGTAAACAAAAATAAACTGCAACTTTGAAAAAAACAGGTCAAATACCTGGGATATGTAATATCCAAAGAGGGCAGAATATTAGATGAAGACAGAAAAACAGCAATATTACAAGCACCTAAACCAACTACCAAGAAGAAAATAATGTCCTTCCTAGGTACTACTAATTTTTGTTGAAGTTGGATTCCAAATTATGCCCTGGAATCTGCTCCACTGACCAACTTGATATTCAAAAGCCGATGGCAGCACAAGATTTATTACAGTGGACACCAGAAGCAGAATCAGCTTTCTGCAAATTAAAACAACTGATAGCATCCTCATTAGTTTTAGGATTACCGAACTATCATAAATGATTTTTCCAAACTGTAGATTGTAAGCAGGGTTATATGACATCAGTATTAACACAAAAGCATGGGGACAAACAACGCCCCATAGCTTACTATTCATCACAGCTAGACCCAGTGGCACGATCCCTGCCCCACTGTGTACAAGCAGTAGTCACAGCTGCAATGGCAGTGCAGGCTTCAGCATCAGTAGAGTTATTCTACCCTCTCACATTGAGAGTGCCTCATGCAGTTGCGATTATTTTACTGCAAGAAAAAGTAGCATATCTTTCTCCTGCTAGACATCTTTCCTGTATGACTATACTGTTGAGCCAACCTCATATGACAATCAAACGATGCACAACTTTGAATCCGTCAACCTTGCTCCCAACCCCTGCAGCTGGCAAACCACACTGCTGCCTGCAGGAGATTGAGCAAAAGACACTACCTAAAAAAGATATCATGGATGTTCACTTGGATGATGCCGAGGTGACATACTATGTGGACGGCTCGTGTAGGAGGGGTCCTACAGGAAATAATCTAGTGGGGTATGCAGTAGTTTCTGATACTGAGATTTTAGAAGCAAAGTCTTTACCGCACAACTTATCTGCACAAGCAGCAGAATTGATTGCTTTAAAAAGGGCATGTACCTTGGCAAAGGGTAAATGAGTGAACATTTTTACTGACAGCCAGTATACTTTTTCTACTGTACATGTTTTTGCACAGCAGTGGAAAAATAGAGAAATGATAACATCTACTGGTAATCCAATTAATCATGCACAATTTATTTTAGATTTGTTAGACTCTATTCAGTTACCTCAGAAAGTAGCTATTTGTAAATGCGTAGCTCATACCAAACAACAGGATAGGATTTCAAAAGGTAATGCGAGGGCTGATACAGCTGCAAAACAAGTAGCTTCAGCTTCAGAAGTATTTCTTTTGAGTGAGGAATTACAACCATTTGAGATTTTAGACTTAGAAATGTTAAAAACAATGCAGACACTTACTACAAATGTAAAAAAACAAAAATGAATAAAACGAGGAGCAATTCTTGAGAAAGGGCTGTACATGTCCAAAGAGAGAAAAATGATTTTACCATCTAACTTATTTAGATATGCAGCTTTGTTGAACCATGGGCAGAGCCATGTCTCAACAGAGGGGATGGTACAGTTAGTGAATCAAGTGTTTACAACGTATGGATTTACAAACTACACAAAAAAATTTTGTGCAGCATGCCATGTTTGTAACAAGCATCATGCACAGGGGGCATTGAAGCCTAAGCAAGGGAGTTTCCCTGCACCACCGTATCTGTTCCATACTATCTGTATGGATTTTATAGAGCTGAACAAATGTGAAAATAAGAAGTACTGCCTTGTCATTATAGATATGTTTTCCAAATGGGTGGAAGCTTTTCCAAGTAAAAGTCCAGATGCAGCTACTGTTGCAAAAGTCCTCGTTAAAAAAATTATTCCTAGATTTGGCATACCGGAAAAGATTTATAGTGACAATGACACACACTTTGTAAATCAAACTATACAACAATTGAGCCGTTACTTTGGGATTTCTCTGAAAAAACATTGTGCATACCACCCCCAATCTGCAGGATTAGTAGAGAGACACAATGGAGTTTTGAAAAATAAGCTTAGGAAATTGATTAGTGAGATACAAAAGAACTGGGTGCACTGTCTACCTCTGGCACTGTTGAGTATGAGAACTGCTCCAAATGTAAAAGGGTTAACTCCTTTTACAATTCTGTTTGGGAGGGCATATTATAGACCTCAGTGGAAACCTCTCATGCCTGCAGACCAGGAGGCTGACAGTTCACTTGCAGAGTATATGAGGCGATTTTTGAATAACAAACTTTTGCAGTTAAATTCTGTTTCAGATAAAGAACAAACCAAACCATCAGAAGCATCAATAGTCCCAGGCATGTGGGTCTGGGTGAAAGTCGTGAAAAAAAAGAATTGGAGTTCTCCGAAGTGGGAAGGACCGTACCATGTGCTACTGTCAACACCCACTGCAGTCAAGATCGCAGAGCAAGCGGCCTGGATTCATCTGACACACTGTAAATTAGTTAAGAACTTTGAACTGGACAAAAACCTTGTTACTGTTGAACAACGAGAACAAAATGACCAGGTATAGAGTAAACAGGGATGCAGAACAACCTCAGAAAATTTGCATGATTATTCTGATAGCTATACTGATAACAATGATCTTTTTGCTGTGGCCTTTCCTTTTCCCAGCCACATGAGTTGAACTGAACAAACGTGATGCATTACTCATAGACTGGCATCCAAACTTTAACACTTACCAAGCAATTAAATATGTGTATGCTGAGACTTTTAATGTTTTGAACTGCTGAATTTGCACAGCTATACCAACAGCATACAGGGGATTATTGATGACTGCTGTCCCCCAGGGGTCAATGAGACCTGGGAAAACTTGATTTTTGATACTACACCCATAAAATCACAAGACAAAATAGCATTGTACCTACCTGTTACACAAAAAGGGATTGTATGTTTTTATAAAAATGACACTATTCAGGTGGGTTGGAGCAATTGCAATGTGACTGTTTCTTATAAATGTTATATTAAGGCTAATAAGGCAGAGACTATCTGTGATACAAACTATGATTCATATTTAAAAAAAATGAAGAGAACTGTTAGTAAAATACAGCATAATCCTGTTCTTTTGAAGCAACTTTCTATTATTGACAAGAAAATGTTTCATGCAGGGCGAGCATATATCAATACTAAAGTAGAGAATTGTTATTTTGTTTGTGGGAAAAAAGCATATAAATGGCTACCTGAGAATTCATCCGGCAGTTGTTTTTTGGGTTACCTGGTTCCGGCCATACGACACACTGCAGCTTTGCCTCAGGGAAAAATTCAAAACGTCAGAGAGGTCAGCAATAAACCTAGAAGTCCAATCAAAAGACCCGAGAATCCAGTGGGACGAATCGAAGCAGGGTGGAGAAACCATAACTCTGTAAAAAACAAAGATAAGCTGACACACATGGACTTGAGTGACACCATTATATCGTGGGCAGGCATAGCCCCTGCATATGGCGCAGTGCAATTTATTTGGGATCTCAGAAAAATGTCCAAACTTCTCGAAGTTATGAGCAATGCAACTTTTTCCACTCCCGAATTAGTGACTGATGAACTAAATGCTATGAGAACTGTGGTACTTCAAAACTGCATGGCTCTTGACTTCACCCTAGTGGCGAGAGGTGGTACGTGCGCTTTAATCAAAGAAGAATGTTGTTAGTATATTCCTGACAACCAGCACAAGATAAACGACCATCTTGAGGTGATTCAGCAAGTGTCGACCATGACCAAACCAGGCCCAAACCCACTGACGGACTTTTTTCAGAATTTGTTTGGGGGGTGGGGTTCCATCCTAATGAACATCCTAATTGCCATTTGTGTGGGATTACTCCTATTAGGAGCATGCATTTGTTGTGGTATTCCCTGCATGAAAAAGTTAATCAAAGATTTTATAGATATGTCGGTTTCTGAGACTTTGTATCAAAGTACTGAAATTGAAGAGTTGTTGAAAACTGAAATGCTTTCATAAGTCTAAACTACATGACTCTCTTAACTGCAAATCCAGAATGAAAGAGGTTAGGAGAAGAAGTAAACTGTTTATGCTTTTGAAAATAAAATAAAAAGTATTAACAGGGCGGAAATGTCAGAGAAATATGCATTTATGTACATGTCTAATGCTTATTAAAAGCTAAAAGAATTAACACGTTTTCAATCTATTTTATATGCAGCTTAATTCTGTATGAAATTATAAGATGCTTTTTGAAACTGCAGTATGCTTTCTAAAAACTGCAAGATGCCCCCTGACCTAGTAATTGCTAGCACAGCAAAATTCATGTTTATGCCTTTTGGAAATGTACTGAGAAGCAGGTGATTATCTGCTAGGTCAGGAAATAATAAAATGAAACAATGCTATATTCTATAATGTTATGATTTTGAACAATCAGCTCTGTTTGTGTTATGAGAACATGCACCGCTGCGGAAGAATAAGAAATACATAAGACAAAGGACTGCTTGAAGAATCTGTACTTGCTTTGTGCTCGAATTAGCTGTAATACCTTGAATAGAAACATAACATAGTGGGAAACTGTATCTAACCGGTGGTCACCAAGGCCACATTGTTTTTCTTAGGAAGTTTTTCATAAAATTGATAGTGCAAGCAGAAAATTATGGATAAACAACTACTATGTAATGATGATGTTAAAACTTGTGATCTGCTACGTCAGCTTGGTAGGCAATGCCTTGTTAAAAAGTGTATAAAGATGAATTCACTTCCTGATTTTAGTTAGACAAACTCTGTATTAGCACGTTTTTGTCTCCTTGCTGCAAGATTAAAGTGCCTTAACCTAAACCTACCGTGTATTGAACATTTTTAAAGTATAATTTTCCTTTGACAATCTTCCAGTTAAAATAGCTTACTGTCAACATTTTGCAATATCAGAAAGTTTGAAGAGCTAGGGAATTACTATTCTTTGTCTTTATAATGATTACTAGACAGATGTTAGACTCTGCTTAGTTTAATGAATTGTGACATGTTTATGAGAAAAGTGGACTCAGTTATTCACATTGGACTACACATTCCTGGAAACTCAACTGAAGTGTTCCCAAATTACTTGTGATTTTAAATGAAACTGTCTGATTAATAAGCATAATTTACTTTAACAACCTGAATCCATCAGCTATCTGCTCCATATATGCTACATTATATATGTCACTTGCATATGACAGTCTCTAGAGTACACGAAAAAATACATATTATTTTTGCAACATGCTATATTTGCACTAACCATACATTCTAAACTAACTCAATTGGCAACTGACAAGTTATTTATTTGAAACATCAGTCTAAATATTAATTGTGCCCTTGAAATATTGTTGCCGTTTTGACAAAACAAAACCTGAATTGAAAAAGGAATGATTTGAAGAAGTGAAGTATTGTACAGATTTCAAAGACAGCTATTGACACTACAATATAAGTAGAAATGTATACATGCAAGGAGAAATTGAAATGCTTTATACTTTTAGTTAAAATAGCTTATTGTTAACTTTTTGCTTTATCCAAAAATTTAAAGAGCTAGGAATTATTTCTAATTTGTCTTAATAATGTTTACTAAAGTGATGTTAGTCACTGACTTGTTTAATGGATTGCGAGTCATGTAAAAGATGGACTACTAAATGTTATTTCTGTTTACCTATGTTTGCTGAATTTCTTTTATTAGTACTGATTTAAAACAAGGGAAAGAAAGGGAAGGGAAATCTCTGTTTTTGGTCAAGGGAGGAGAGGCTTAAGAGTATTCTAACTGCCCTGAGAACTCTTTAAGATGCTCTAAATACTATTTGATTAATACTTATCTAAGGTAAGTCTTGATTGCCATATAGGTACATTCATATTCATTCTAGACCTAATGTGATTACCCATTCTGGAAGCAGGAGGTGCCCTATGCAGGATGGGAATTGTCAGGGTGATCATAGTTCATTCTTAGACTCTGCTTTGTAAATATATAAATATGTAAAAGCACTGCATACTAGAATGTAGGGCACCTCTACTCAGAATCAGGATACCACTGATAAGCCATGCCTTTTCATAAGTGTAAGTAGAAGTTAGTGAGCTGAAGACTGGGAAAGTAAAGGAAGACAGTACACCTACAGTAAATTCATATTTCATTGGTAATCACTGATTGTCTCCAGTAGAGTCCTTTTAGTCAAATTATTTTAGTAATAATCTATTTGTTGTTGGCTTATTTAGTGTATGCTCCTCTGTTGCATTTAATTTATCCAAAAATGGCAAATCTGACATGTTTGGGATCTCTTAAGGGTAATTAAATATTGGATATTTTCTAAGTCAACATAATAATTGTTTACACTGCTATCATTCCATCCTGATATATAAAATACTATAGAACAATAATAGAATAATATAGAATTTCACATATCTTTTAAGAAAATTCTCCATATAATAATTTAACATATGGAGCTCAGTTGATATTGTTGGTTAAAGTTATGAGTGATAATCCAATAGATCTATCTATTGGATTAGGAATGACTTTCATTCCATGTTTAATGGGAAATTCATATTTACTTGTATTTGATGTTTTATAGAAGTACTTTTTTAAAGCCTGACCAGAATTTTGTTCTACTTATATTTAAAGAAGAAAGAACATTAAATTACACTCCTAAGTTTACACACATAAAAATAACATCCAATGTTATCAGAAGATATGGTATAACTACTATTATCAAATTAAAAAAAAAGAAGCACAACATTTCTTCCAACAATTACTTGAAATGGATTTAACATTCTTATCATTAAATACTAATGGCTTAAATAATGCAAATAAAAGATCAAACATACTAAAATATTTAAATCTAAATAAGGCACAAGTAGTATTTCTCCAGGAAACGCATTTTAAGACTAATTATAGCTTTATTTGGAACCCTAAGGATAATACAGTCTTAGTTCAATCCTCCTATAGAACAAAGACAAAAGGAGTGTCAATTCTCTGGAAGAAAAACATAATCACTCAAAAAGTTATTTATAAATATGAAGACAAAGAAGGTCTACTAGCATTTGTGATAATTAAATTTAATAACAGAATATGGACCTTAGCTAATCTATATTGGTTCCCAGGAATTGGAGCAGGAATTGTTAAAAAACACCTAGATTTTATTTCCAACAATTATAAAGGAAATCTTATATTGGGAGAAGACTTTAATTGTACCTTAGAAGCTTATGAAACCACCAAGAAGTCTTTTTGCATAGCAACTATTTTAAAATCCTTAAAAAAATGGATTGATTCATTTCATTTAATAGACATTTTTAAAATAAAAAATGATAAATCCTTATTATTTTCCAATAAGGCCATAGATTTGGAACACAAACCAGAATAGACAAATTATTTGTAGTTCAAGATTTACAAACAAAAATCCTCAGCTTCTCAATAGTTCCATGCCCCTTCTCAGATCATGACTCTCTGATAATGAAGCTCCAAATAGAGTTTAAACCTTTAATCCTCTCAACTAGAATTCCATCATATATCACGAAAATTAAAGAATTCAGACCCTGGATGTTGTCAGAACTACAATTATTTCTTGAAATTAATAATACAATAGAAATCAGTGGAGTCGTGGTTTGGGAGTAATTAAAAGCGTATTTATTTGGTAAGACCCTTAGCTGGTACAAAAACAAAGTTAGAGAGTGAGAATCTGAATCATTAGACTTGCAAACCAGACTCCTGACAGCAACATCTAAAAAAATCTGAATTGTCCAGAAGTCAAAAAAGAAATAGAGGAATTAAATAAAAAATATAATGAAATTCTAACACACAAAACTTGTCTAGCCTTGGAAAAATTAAAAATAAACTCATTAGCCACCTCCCCCAGATATCTACATAACTTATCTACAAGAATTAAAATACAATCTAAAGCAAATAACATTAGTAGTATATATCATGAAAAGAAAGGGAAAAAAGTATCAGATATAGGAGACATCCTTGAAGCATTTTGGTTCCATTATATGGAAAACTTCAAAAAAGAAGATTTAGATACCAACCAAATAAACTTAGATACAAACCTTATCAATATAAAAAAAAATCTCGAAAACTTAAAACTAGACCTACAAAAACCTATATCCTACAAAGAAATTGTTGACAAGATAAAAGAAAGTAAATCTAACAAAGCTCTAGGGATATATGGCGTAATTATGGAAATTTACAAACTCTTCCCTTCAACAGTAATTTCCCTTTTTCAGAAAACTTTGCTAGACGTCCAGTCAGAAGCAAAAATACCACCCTCATGGAAATATTCTCTCATAACACTAATTCTAAAAGATAATAAAACATCAGACCTTTGCACCTCATACAGACCTATATCATTACTGAATAATGATTACAAAATATTCATGTCAATCCTAGCTAACAGAATGAAAATCCCACTTTCAAAGACAATTAATAATGATCAAATTGGATTTTTATATAACAGGCACACACATGATAATACTAAAAGGATACTTACTCTTATAGATTATGTGAATAGCGAAGATAGAGAAAAACTTGTAATCGGATTAGACATAGAAAAAGCCTTTGATTCCCTCAACTAGGAATATGTATTTAAAACTTTAGCATTATTTGAATTTCCTCCTCCCTTCATCTTATTACTAAAAAACATATATAGTAATAACTTTGCCTACATTAAATTAAGTCCTTTCACCTCAGAATCTATCCATATAACAAAAGGTACTAAACAAGGATGCCCCCTTTCTCCTATTTTATTTGCTTTGGCCATAGAAATACTTGCGGAAATAATATGCAATAATCCAAGAATAAAATAAATAGAAATCTATGACCAGTACATATCTAAAATAATGCTTTTTGCTGATGATATTTTATTAACCCTATCAAACTCCAGAAAGTCATTAGGAGAGCTAGAAGAAGTAATGGAGACATTTTATAAGATTTCAGGTCTACACTACAAAGATCAAAATCAAAATTTCTATTTTTAAATAAGAAAAAAGACCTGCAAGTTACAGATAAATCCATCATAGGAAAACAAGAACTTATGCTAAATTATTATGCAAAAATATAAATGAAACAATATTAATAAATTATTGAAACAATAAAAATGTATATAAAAAAGTGGAACAAAATTATATTAACTTTTGAAGACAGATTGCAATTAATATAGTCTTATTGCCAAAAATACTATATGTAGCATTAGCAATACAGTTAATTCCTGAACAATGCATTCTTAAAGAAATAAACTCATGTTTAATAAAATTTTTATGGTATCCCAAAAAGAATAGAGTAGCTCTAACTCATCACATTAGACCCTGGAAAAAAGGAGGATTGAACTTCCCAGAAATAGAAACATATATAAAAGCATCTGTGCTTAAAACTACAATAGACTGGATAAACTCAAATAATTTTGCCAACTGGAAAGAATTAACAATGGCTATATTAACAAATGAATTTAATCTGTTAAAAAAAAATTTAATAGTAGACAAATCAAACAAACCCTGGTACATACTATGCATAAGTATACAATATAATATAACAAAACCTTCTAAAACAACACTGATTAATCATTACATCAATTCATTTAGGAAACTTATCAAAGCAAACATAGATCTAAAACTTTGGTTTGACCTTTTAACCCCATTTACCATCACTAAGAACTTTCCTCACAAAATATATAGTGAAACAATAACCTGCTGGGAACAAAATGGATTCTTATGCTGGTTTCAATGTGTAAATTAATTAATGTTTTAGATATACATATGATAAAAACTGCTTAGAATATTCCAACACAGGACTGGTTAACCTTACAAAGCATTCTAATGTACACTCAAGATTTATGCAGATTAATTAATAATTCCTCAATTAAAAATATTCCAAATCTAATAAATTTTCTGTATGAATTTATATATAATAGTTGTGAAAAGAAAAATTCCATTTCAAATCTATATAAAGAATTAATAACATATAAAACAATTCCCAAACCATCATACTGGCAGTTCTTAACAAAAGGTCAGTCATTGCAGTTAACAGAAGGAATTAAAAGTAACATCTTACTATCAGTTAATTACACCTCTAACACACAGTACTGGAAATTATTTAACTGGAAATACTTACATAGAGCAATTTTAACACCAGATAGAATAAAAAGATCAGTACTACTAAAAATTGTTTTTTGCTAGAGGTGTGAAAAGTCAAATAAAGCAAACTGGATTCATATTTTTATGAATGTAATAAAATTAAATCATATTTATTTAATGAATCATTTACCTTAACTAAAGTATTGGTAATACTAAATATAAATGAAGGTCCCTACCTGAATAAGACAAATATGTATTTGTTATGGACAATAATTGCTATATCTAGGAAATAAGTAACCAGAAGGTAGAATTCAAATACACCTGCTACCTTGGAATAATTCTACACTTTACTGAAGACAACTGCATTGATGGAAATAAAAATCAAAGAACTAAGAATCCATCCCAGGCCATTAGTAAATAATCCTTGGAAGAAAGTTATATCTTTGTTGGACACTCTGCAGTAATCAATATTGTATCTTTGATAACTCATCTGTTAATTCTATATTTAATAACATACAGTGTATATAATTGAAAGTCAGGCTATTGTAAATATTGTATATTTTTAAATGATATTTAAAAATATTATGTAAATGTTACTTTAACTGAAAATAAAAAAAGTATTTGAGAAAAAAAAAAATCTTGATGAGTGGATGGGAAATAGGGAATACATCCCAGGGATCACTTCTATGACTCTGCTTAACAGGAGCACAGGAAAATAACTTTCTTGGGTGGTGTAAGCCAAGGAAACATGTTGGCTAGGCTTACTTAGGCCCTTGGGCCGATAGCCTAGTACCTACCTATGAACCTATGAAACATATAACTGTCCCTCTGACATATCCTCTTTGTATTGCAAGCAAGGATTAAGTCACTGGATTGGTAAACTCTTATGTTATTTGTTTTGTAGATATGAAACAGGACCATCAGATGGGATGCCTTATATGTCAGATATTGATCACCCCTCAACAGTCTTTAGGAGATAAGGGTAAATGGGTTTGGTTTTGAGGTGATCTACATAGGATATGTTGTTAAAGTCCAGTATTCCTTTTGGGATGAACATTTGTGAATGTTCCATTCGCTGCATGTGCCTGATCTGGTATATAATGAAGAAGGCACTGTACTCAATGATGTAACTGATGAGGGCTGAATACAATGGATCAATGACTTCCTTGGACCTAGATTCCATGTTTTTGCTTATAATTTAAGCAACATAGAATGATTTCCTTACTACCTTAGGCAAATGTTGCTCATAGTCCTGGTTACTTTCTACATGTGTCCCCAAATCCCAGACTACTGTGTCTACTGTTAAGGGTTAAGGGTGTGTTACCAATGAAGTACTATTATGCATTTCTTGGTAACAGTTATTTGTTTTTGTTAACTGTTCCTGGAGGATATAACTGTTTTGAGTGGATTCTATTACTGCACACAGTTTTCATTCAACTGTAAGCTTGGCCAGCCAGAGGCCATTGACAATAGCATTGACTTCTGAGAAGTAGATGCCAAAAAGAAGGGACCCAGCACTGAGACCTGTGGGACTCCACTAGAAACCATCCTCTTTGTGGATGTGGACTACCCTATCCCAACTTTCTAGGTCCTATCTGAGAGCCAGCTTGCAATCTGATGTGTTAGTTATGGGTTTATGCCTAATTTTATGAGTTTGTTTACAACGATTGTGTAGGGTATTGTTTCAAATGCCTTGGCTAGGTCAAGATAGGCATTATGTACTCTTTTGCCCTTGTCAATTGTCTTGGTGACCTTCTCCAAGAAGTCTGCCAGACTGAGTAAGCATAGCCTTCCCTTGACAAAAAACAAACTAAGTTGGATCCAGTGCCTGCAGATTCCTGATGTCATTATTAATCATTTCCATGATAATTCTTTCAATTGTTTTGCATGTGTGACTAGTCATACTAATGGGTCTGTAGTTGTCCAGGTCCATAAAAGGCCTGCCCTTATGCAGAGGGATGGCTGTTGCATTTTTACATTTGCATGTCACATAGCCTGACTAGAGGCTATGGTTAAATAGTGACTCCAATGGTCCTGATAGCTCATGTACCATGCTATTTAGGAGTCATCTTAGGATATTATTGGAGCCCATCCATGCTGTGTTCTTGGCCTTGGAGAGTACATTTATATCCTGTTCCGTAGTTATGGATGAAGGGGTTGTGTTTGATGGTATTTCTTAAGGGGGTGAAAGGGAGGGTAGAAGGAAGTAAATTGGAGCTGACTTTGTAGTTTTTCTATATGTCAAAGGAAAAATATACTTTAAAAATTATCTATACACGGTAGGTTCAGGTTAAGGCACTTTAATCTTGCAGCAAGGAGACAAAAACGTGCTAATACAGAGTTTGCCTAACTAGAATCAGGAAATGCTGGCATTTTTATACATTTTCTAATAAGACATTGCCTACCAAGCTGTCGTAGTAAATCACAAGTTTAACATCATCATTTTGTAGTGCTTGTTTATATGATTTTCTGCTTGTACTATCAATTTTTGTGAGAAACTTCCTAAGAAAAACAATGTGGCCTTGGCTACCACCGGTTAGATATATGCAATGTTAAGGTACTATGGCTAATTTGAGCACAAAGCAAGTATAGATTGCAGTTCATTTCTCTAACAGTCCTTTGTCTATGTTATCTCTAACTTCTGCAGCTGTGCATGTTCTCATACTTCGAACAGAGGTAGTTGTTCAAAATCATTACATTACAGAATATAGCATTGTTCATTCTTTGCTTCCTGACATAGCAGATAATCACCTGCTTCTCAAGTACATTTCCAAAAGGCATAAACATGAATATTGCTGTGCTAGCAATTACTAGGTCAGAGGGCATCTTGCAAGTTTCAGAAAACACACTGCAGTTTCAAAAGCATCTTTTAGTCTCATATGAAATTCAGCTGTATATAAAATAGTGCATATAAAATAGAATGAAAAACGTGTTAACTCATTTAGTTTCTAATTAGCATTAAGCACACATATTAATACATATTTTTCTGACATTTCCCCCCTGTTAATACTTTTTAATTCTATTTTCAAAAGAATAAACAGTTTGCTTCTTCTCCTAACCTCTTCCATTCAGCATTTGCAGTTAAGAGAGTCATTCAGTTTAAACTTATGAAAGTGTTTCACTTTTCAACAATTCTTCAATTTTAGTACTTTGATATAGTCTCAGAAACTGATATATCTATAAATTCTTTGATTAACTTTTTCATGCAGGGAATACCACAACAAATGCATGCTCCTAATAGGAGTAATCCCACACAAATGGCAATCAGGATGTTCATTAGGACGGAACCCCACCCCCAAACAAATTCTGGAAAAAATCCGTCAGAGGGTTTGGGCCTGGTTTGGTCATGGTCGACACTTGCTGGATCACCTCAAGATGGTCGTTTATTTTGTGCTGGTTGTCAGGAATATATGAACAGCATTCTTCTTTGATTAAAGTGCACGTACCACCTCTCGCCGCTAGGGTGAAGTCGAGAGCCATGCGGTTCTGCAGCACCACAGTTCTCATAGCATTCAGTTCATCAGTCACTAATTCGAGAGCAGAAAAAGTTGCATTGCTCATAACTTCGAGAAGTTTAGACAGTTTTCTCAGCTCCCAAATCGATTTCACTGCACCATATGCAGGGGCTATCCCTGCCCATGATATAATGGTGTCACTCAAGTCCATGTGTGTCAGTTTATCTTTGTTTTTTACGGAGTTATGGTTTCTCCATCCTGCTTCGATTCGTCCTACTGGATTCTCGGGTCTCTTAATCGGACTTCTAGGTTTACTGCTGACCTCTCTGATGTTTCGAATTTTTCCCTGAGGCAAAGCTGCAGTGTGTCATATGGCCAGAACCAGGTAACCCAAAAAAACAACTGCCGGACCAATTCTCACGTAGCCATTTATAAGATTTTTTCCCACAAACAAAATAACAATTCTCTACTTTAGTATTGATATAAGCTTGCCCTGCATGAAACATTTTCTTATCAATAATAGAAAGCTGCTTTAAAAGAACAGGATTATGTTGTATCTCATCAACATTTCTATGCATTTTAGCAAAATATGCATCATAGTTTGTATCACAAATAGTTTTAGTCTTACTGGGTTTAATATAACATTCATAAGAAACAGTCACATTGCAATTGTTCCAACCCACCTGAATAGTGTCATTCTTGTAAAAACATACAATTCCTTTTTATGTAACAGGTAGATACAATGCTATTTTGTCTTGTGATTTCACAGGTGTAGTATCAAAAATCAAGTTTTCCCAGGTCTCATTGACCCCTAGGGGGACAGCAGTCATTAATAATCCCCCGTATGCTGTTGGTATAGCTGTGCAAATCCAGCAGTTCTAAACATTAAAAGTCTCAGCATACACATATTTGATTGCTTGGTAAGTATTAAAGTTTGGATGCCAGTCTATGAGTAATGCATCACGTTTGATCAGTTCAACTTTTGTGGCTGGGAAAAGGAAAGGCCACAACAAAAAGATCAATGTTATCAGTGTAGCTATCAGAATAATCATGCAAATTTTCTGAGGTTGTTCTGCATCTCTGTTTACTCTATACCTGGTAATTTTGTTCTCGTTGTACAACAGTAACAAGGTTTTTGTCCAGTTCAAAGTTCTTAACCAGTTTACAGTATGTCAAATGAATCCAGGACGCTCACTCTGCGATCTTGAATGCAGTGGGTGTCAACAGTAGTACCTGGTACGGTCCTTCCCACTTCGGAGAACTCCAGTTCTTTTTCTTCACGACCTTCACCCAGACCCATGCGCCTGGGGCTACTGCTGCTTCCAATGGTCTGGTTTGCTCTTTATCTGAAACAGAATTTAACTGCAAAAGTTTGTTATTCAAAAATCGCCTCATATACTCTGTAAGTGAACTGTCAGCCTCCTGCTCTGCAGGCATGAGAGGTTTCCATTGAGGTGTATAATATGCCCTCCTAAACAGAACTTTAAAAGGAGTTAATCCTTTTGCATTTGGAACAGTTCTCATGCTCAACAGTGCCAGAGGTAGACAGTGCACCCAGTTCTTCTGTGTCTCACTAATCAATTTCCTAAGCTTATTTTTCAAAACCCCATTATGCCTCTCTACTAATCCTGCAGATTGGGGGTGGTATGCGCAATGATTTTTCAGAGAAATCCCAAAATAATGGCTGAGGTGTTGTATAGTTTGATTTACAAAGTGTGTGCCATTGTCACTATAAATCTTTTCCGGTATGCCAAATCTAGGAATAATTTCTTTAACAAGGACTTTTGCAACAGTAGCTGCATCTGGATTTTTAGTTGAAAAAGCTTCTACCCATTTGGAAAACATATCTATAATGACAAGGCAGTACTTCTTATTTTCGCATTTGTTCAGCTCTATAAAATCGATACAAATAGTATGGAACGGATACGGTGGTGTAGGGAAACTCCCTTGCTTAGGTTTCAATGCCCCTTGTGCATGATGCTTGTTACAAACATGGCATGCTGCACAAAAATTTTTTGTGTAGTTTGTAAATCCATACGTCGTAAACACTCGATTCACTAACTGTACCATCCCCTCTGTTGAGACATGGCACTGCCCATGGCTCAACAAAGCTGCATATCTAAACAAGTTAGATGTCAAAATCGGTTTCTTCTCTTTGAAGATGTACAGTCCCTTCTCAAGGATTGCTCCTCGTTTTATCCACTTTTGCTTCTCTATATTTGTAGTAAGTGTCTGCATTGTTTTTAACATTTCTAAGTCTAAAATCTAAGATGGTTGTAATTCCTCACTCAAAAGAAATACTTCTGAAGCTGAAGCTGCTTGTTTTGCAGCTGTATCAGCCCTCACATTACCTTTTGAAATTCTATCCTGTTGCTTGGTATGAGCTACGCATTTGCAAATAGCTACTTTCTGAGGTAACTGAATAGAATCTAACAAATCTAAAATAAATTGCGCATGGTTAATTGGTTTACCAGTAGATGTTATCATTCCTCTATTTTTCCACTGCTGCGCAAAAACATGTACATTAGGAAAAGCATACTGACTGTCAGTAAAAATGTTCACTCTCTTACCTTTTGCCAAGGTACATGCCCTTGTCAAAGCAATATTCTGCTGCTTGTGCAGATAAGTTGTGTGGTAAAGACTTTGCTTCTAAAATCTCAGTATCAGAAACTACTGCATACCCCACTAGATTCTGTCCTGTAGGACCCCTCCTGCACGAGCCATCCACATAGTATGTCACCTTGGCATCATCCAAGGGAACATCTGTAAGATCTTTTCTAGGTAGTGTCTTTTGTTCAATCTCCTGCAGGCAGCAATGTGGTTTGCCATCTGCAGGGGTTGGGAGCAAGGTTGACGGATTCAAAGTTGTGCATTGTTCAATTGTCATATGAGGTTGGTTCAACAGTATAGTCATACAGGAAAGATGTCTAGCAGGAGAAAGATATGCTACTTTTTCTTGCAGTAAAATAATTGTGACTGCATGAGGCACTCTCAATGTGAGAGGGTGGAACAATACTACTGAGGCTGAAGCCTGCACTGCCATTGCAGCTGCGACTACTGCTTGTACACAGTGGGGCAAGGATCGTGCCACTGGGTCTAACTGTGATGAATAGTAAGCTATGGGGCATTGTGTGTCCCCATGCTGTTGTGTTAACACTGATGTCATATATCCTTACTTACAATCTATAGTTTGGAAAAATCATTTATGATAGTTTGGTAATCCTAAAACTAATGAAGAAGCTATCGGTTGTTTCAATTTGCAGAAAGCTGATTCTGCTTCTGGTGTCCACTGTAATAAATCTTGTGCTGCCATCGGCTTTTTGAATATCAAGTTGGTCAGCGGAGCAGATTCCAAAGCATAGTTTGGAATCCAACTCTGACAAAAGTTAGTAGTTCCCAGGAAGGACATCATTTCCTTCTTGGTAGTTGGTTTAGATGCTTGTAATATTGCTGTTTTTCTGTCTTCATCTAATATTCTGCCTTCTTTGGATATTACATATCCCAGGTATTTGACCTGTTTTTTCCAAAGTTTCAGTTTGTTTTTGTTTACCTTGTGTCCCTGAGTAGCTAAAAATTGTAGTAATGCTATGGTTTCCTCTCTGCATTCTTGCTGGGTGGGGGCTGCCAGCAGAATGTCGTCTACATAAAGTAAAATCTGACTGCCTTTCGGTGGGATAAATCCCGCCAGGTTACTTGTCATTTCTTGTGCGAATATTGTTGGACTTTCACAATATCCCTGTGGTAGTCGCGTATATGTATACCATTTCCCCTGAAATGTAAATGCAAACCAATGTTGGCTGTCAGGTTGTATCGGTATTGAGAAAAATGCATTGCTAATGTCTACCACAGAAAAATACTTTTATTGAGGTTTCAAATCATTCAATAAAGTGTGTGGATCTGGCACCGTAGGTGCCCTGGGTATAACTGCATCATTTACAGCTTGTAAATCTTGGACCATACGCCATTCTCCGTTTGCTTTCCTAACATGAAATAAGGGTGTATTACACGGTGAATCTGGAGATTCTATCAAGACTCCTTCCTTAAGTAAGGCTGCTATTATAGGCTTGATTCCTATTTCTGCATCCTTTCTCAAGGGATACTGTCTCTTTTGAGGTCTAAATGCTGATTTTGGTGTGATAGTAACTGGTCCTGCTGTACGAATAAGTCCTACATCTGATTTCCCTTTTGACCAGAGAGTCTCTGGTATGTCTCATAAGGCTTTTTCCTCTTCCTCTAGTAAGAGTGCTACTCAGCTATCCTCACTTGCCTGTGAGTGTACAGCTGGGTGTGTCTACTATCCAATTTAATTTCTGCTTTTGTACTCCCTGTTCGGAAAGTTCTAACTCTGTCTGCTTTTCCCACCTTGTGACTTTTTCTCCTAGGTCTGCCCACTTCACATTTCTATTTTTAGTTAAACTCACATGTGGTAATCGATTAGATTTGTAAAGTGCTAGGAATTCCTGGGGCAATGAACAGCTTACTACACTGTTTCCTTCTGTGTCCCAGTACAAATTTCGTAATACTAATCTGTTAGCATGGTTTCTAAACAGTTCTTGCTCATATTCTTTATCAGGTCCTGGTCTGTTACAGTAATATAGAGTGCAATGCAACAAATGCTGTTTATCAGTGTCAAGGGAGGGGGATTTACTGATGGCTACGTTCATCAGTTCTTCGGTTACTGCCCCTGTACCAGTCGTAACTAAGTCCTGGCTATACCAATAAAATGTTTCACCCTCCGGTCGCACTACAAAAGTATCCATTTGTCGCTGTGTTTCCATACCCTGCATAGTTGGAACTATGGCTATGCCAGATATCTGCATTAGGTCTCTGCCCAAGAGATTCACTGGGCATTTTGCAGAAACAACAATTTTGCTTTTCTGGGTCATCCCTGAAACTGGGTCAATTATCGCTATGTTGTGGGAGAGTGGCTCCTGATACAGCTGTCCATTAGCTGCTTTCACTAATATGTAGTCAAGTGATTCTGAATTTTCTGGTGGTTTGGAAGGATGTATCAGGGTCCGTGAAGCCCCTGAGTCACACAGGAATTTAACTTCCCTCCCCTCTACCAGAAGGGTAACTTCCGGTTTTGTGTCTGCTAAGTAGAGCTCTAGGCTCAATAATGCTAAGTCCAAAATTTCATTTTCTTCATTATCTGTGATTTCATGCACATCCTCTATTTCTTCTATCACATCCTCTACTCCTTCTATCACATTTGCACATGTCTTTTCTTGTTTATTCCTTTCCAGTGATTCTTGACTACCATATAGTCAGTCCTCACCCTCCTTGTCTTCTGTGGTTACCTTTTTATTTTGCCTGCAATCCCTTGCTAAATGTCCCTTTTTCCCGCATTTAAAACATTCACCCATTTTCTTTCTCTCTTCAAAGTCCTCTGATCATTCATTAGATTGTTTGTTTCCCTGGGTATTTTTCTTACCCTTCTTCCCAGTTTGTACTACAAAGACTTCTGATCCATCTTCTACTGCAAATACTTGAGTTTTCTTTTTCTTTTTGCTATTAAAATGCCTTTCTGCATGTCTTGCATATTCAAATAATGACTGTAATCTACTTGTTTGATGATCAACCATGTGCTTTGTAATAAAGCTGCTAATGGGTGCAATACTGCCTTTCAAAAATGCATTCTTTAGCTGCTGCTCATATGGGGAATCTTGTGTTTGGTCTTCAGGTACCTGCATTCCACAATGGTTATTAAAACATTCTAATAATCTGGCATAATATCTATCAACAGTTTCACCTTCTTGTTGTATGCATTGATTAATGCAAGTCCAATCAGCCCTAGGCTTCCATTTCTCAGAGATTCGATCTGTCAGACCTTTCACTCTGTTGTCCAGTTCTGCATTACTATGTGGGAGTGGTCTAAGCTCTGCATCACATGGATTCCAGTTGCCACTGATCATGTGCCAATCTGGACCTACGATTTGTCTAACTACTTTCTCTACTTCCTCTCCATTCAAATGGTAACTTAACCTCATGCCCTGTAAGTCTTCTAAGAATTTTCTAAAATTAACTTTTGGATGGGGAATTCCCTCTGTGGCTTTCCGGATGTCTTCCGGTGTCCACAGCCTATATATTAGAAGAGTTGGGTCCTGTCATGCCTGTCCTGCCTGCGGATTTGGTACTTCTATGAGTGGACATATCTCTTCTTCACTCATAGCTTGTGAATTTTTATTTATTTCATACAATTCAATATCCTCTCTTAACTTGCATGCTCGAGAACCGGTCTCAGGATCTCTGACAAACGGTTTTGGTTTTACAGGAACAGCTGGGTATAGCGGAGGTGGATCAGCTTGTCCACTCGCTTCATATTCTGGTAAGGGAAGCAGAGGGGGCAGAGGGGCTGTTGCTATTACCAAGTTATTGTCTTCTTTATCTAAGAACATTGCTTTTGAATTTTTAATCTTTTGTTCCCTGCGGTTTGCTTCCTCAAGCCACCTGTGTGCCTGAGGGACTCCTAATTGTCGTTGCTTTTTTAGCTGACCTTTTGCGTCTGTTTTAAGTTGTCTAACAAGTTTAATAAGTGAAGGTTTATCTAGATTACCATCAAATTTGTATTTATTAACCCATTTTGTATAATACCTAACATTATCGGCACATTGTAATTGCATGTATCTCACGTCTTCGGTTAAGGGTGGGTCTCGGGAACTTTTTGTGCACTGATTTCCCATGTTGCCTTAGCTAAGTTAGAAATTGTTACATAACCCTTTTTATCACGTGGTACCATGATTTACACCTTTTCACAGTTTATCTAGAATAACTGCCTACCTATTCTGTTTCCCTGATCTATGACAAGACAGCAATCTTTTTTGTCCCTGATCTGCACATCCAAATCTCCCTGACAAAAACAATACTGTAACATGTCCCTGATCTAAAACAGAAAAAGGTAAATTCCTCCTTACCTGAGCCTCCGTGTCCTGATCCCACCGGAACATTGACTCGTCCTCCAATCACAGATCAGAAACAGTGGCTGGCCTCTTTTGAACGACAATTCAGTCGGAGGTCTTTCAAAGCAGAAGAACCGATGTGGCCACTTCTCCGTACGGGTTCATGCCACCGGGCTCAATTCTGACCTGAGTCAGAGTGAGAGATATGTATCCGGCTCGAAGGACCAAACTGTCAAAGGAAAAATATAGTTTAAAAATGATCAATACACAGTAGGTTCAGGTTAAGGCACTTTAATCTTGCAGCAAGGAGACAAAAACGTGCTAATACAGAGTTTGTCTAACTAGAATCAGGAAATGCAGGCATTTTTATACATTTTCTAATAAGACATTGCCTACCAAGCTGACGTAGTAAATCACAAGTTTTAACATCATCATTTCGTAGTGCTTGTTTATATGATTTTCTGCTTGTACTATCAATTTTTGTGAGAAACTTCCTAAGAAAAACAACGTGGCCTTGGCTACCACTGGTTAGATATATGCAATGTTACCATTCAAGGTACTATGGCTAATTTGAGCACAAAGCAAGTATAGATTGCAGTTCATTTCTCCAACAGTCCTTTGTCTATGTTATCTCTTCCTCCTGCAGCTGTGCGTGTTCTCATACTTCGAACAGGGCTAGTTGTTCAAAATCATTACATTACAGAATATAGCATTGCTCATTCTTTGCTTCCTGACCTAGCAGATAATCACCTGCTTCTCAAGTACATTTCCAAAAGACATAAACATGAATATTGCTGTGCTAGCAATTACTAGGTCATAGGGCATCTTGCAAGTTTAAGAAAGCACACTGCAGTTTCAAAAGCATCTTTTAGTGTCATATGAAATTCAGCTGTACATAAAATAGTGCATATAAAATAGAATGAAAAACGTGTTAACTCATTTAGTTTCTAATTAGCATTAAGCACACACATTAATACATATTTTTCTGACACTATATCTTCTGGCTCCATGTAGGTGACTCCAATCACAATTTAGTCTTTACATTGTTTTATACACCCTTTGAAGTGACAGACATAGATAAGGAAAGCATTGTGGTT
>NC_056730.1:81155369-81175369 GCF_019279795.1 Protopterus annectens | reverse complement strand
TTAGTTGTAACTACACACACATGCACACTAAATATACCATTCCACGCTGTACAGCAATCTCCATTTAAACAGTTCAAAGTTTAAAAACTTCGCTGTTATAGTCTCAACCATAAGAAATTCAAAGTTTTGAAACTTTGAAATATAGAAGTAGACCTATATATATATATATATATATATATATATATATATATATATATATATATATATACACACACACACACACACACACACACACACACACACACACACCATGTATATTGATGTGATAGCTAGCTATAGATATATATATATATATATATATATATATATATATATATATATATATATATATATATATATATTGCATTTATGTATCCTTCAGATGTTATTTTGTGAAGTACCACCTTAAGTAATTGTTTATTTAGCAGTGTTCCTAGTAGAATGATATGTGCCAAGTAGATGGATGCACAAACTGACATACCTGACTGGATAGTGTCCTGAACACACTTTCAGGTTTTCAACAGCATCAAATGACAGAATGCCTAGTAGTTTCTTTACAATAAAGATGCAGTAATATCTGTCATTATCAATAAACTTATCTCCTTTAAGTTATAGAAATTGTACCAACTTTAACAACACTTTTCCAGACAAGCTTGTACAAATCTACTGGGAATTTGCCAGTTTATGATTTTTTTCACATCTATTCACAAATCTGTCTACTAAGCTCTATACTAATCCTCTTAAAGGCTTAAAATGCAGTAACTATTCCTGTTATATTTATTTTGTGTATGTAGATTAAATTATGAAGAGATGTAGCATATTAATTAATCAATTTGAAGCATCATTTTTCTTTCTGAAAATTCATTGTTTTGTACTCCTTTCTTGCTTGACAAACCTGTATTGTCTATGTTGTTGCAGGCATGGGAAAAGCTTTAGTTTTCTTACGGTCTTGTATTATGTTATAATGAGATAAACATTTTGACTCAAACACTAAGTAAATGCGCAATTTAAAATGCTAAGTCTATTTAAAACACTTACCACTGGATTCTCTATGCCTTGCATGACGTGCAGGATCAGTGAAGGAGCTCTAGCAGGCAATATGTCTGCCATGCGATCCAGGAACACATGCACAAGCGCTCCTTCACTAGTCCTGCACTGACTAAGCCTCTGTATACAAATCACCCTATTTACAGGAGAAATCCATGCAAATGAGGTGAATTTGTGATCCAGGAAGCTTGCAACCAGCCGTGCAGGAGAAGTGCAATTTGCAGAAATGTACTCAGTAACCGAGTACATTTCTGCAAACTCCAAAACGGAGCTGTGACAGCTCCAAATAAAGGCTGCATATCAGGTAGGAAGCACACCAATGGCCAAGTATAAGGCCATTGGCATTGCAAAAAGCCAAATAATTTAAAAAAATCAACTTTTATTTATTTCAGCCATCTCGGCTGTTTAAGCATATGGCAGTGGTGCGCAAACTGGATTGGGCAAAAATAACAAAATAAACCTAAATTAAGCATTCTAACTAAAATCACTATTCTGCCATGCCAGTCAATGGCAGGCAGAAGACAACATGGCCAGTTAGTAGTGGCTGCTAAGGGGGGAGGCTCAGTGTGAGACATGTAACTATGCATTAGCAGGCAATCCTATGCAAATGAGGGGAATGATAGTGAATCCCAGTTTTCCCCAGCATGCTAGTCAGGTCCCAACAGTGTAAGAGTAGGAATAGCTTGGTTTAAGCCTAGGAGTTAGCTGACATCATGGGAGTGTGTGTCAGGCATAGTGTATGCAGACTGGAGCCTTGTGGCTTGGGTTTGCTCCTAGCTTAGCACAGCTAAGCAAAGCTAGGGGGTGTGTCTGAATCTGCCTAGCACTCTTTACATTGCCTAAGCATGTGTACGTGCCACGCACCAGGTTTTGAAGGAAGAAAAAAAAGTTAAACTGGGAAATAGCAGCATTGTACACATTTGAGCACTCTGTGCGGCACGCACCCGGGCTTAAACAGGAAGGCAATGGGAAGGGAAAACAGCAGCAGGAAGGTAATCAAGGAGAACCAGCATAGCTGACAGGTGAAATGTATCAAAATCAGCCAATTACGCAGGCAGCAGACCAGCCCAGCCCAGAACACTACTATAAACTATGCAGACACCTTCCCCTTTGGTTTTTCCCACACTCTACACCACTGGTGTAAACAAGCGGGGAACTTTTAACATTCACAACAGCAAAATGATAGGGGCTGCAATAGCTATCATACAACAACTTGTGGAAGAGGCTGAGTGTGGTGAGGATGTGAATGCTGTCGACCAACCCACAGTAGGAGATGGAGAAGAGTGTACAGACCCAGGGTAACATAACAGGGGCTACATGAGCTGGAGATAATGGAGTGCTATAGGGTAGACAGGGACCTCCTACAGAAAATTGTTGAGCTGTGCCGGCCATGCCTCATACACAGAACTAATAGAGGGGAACCCATCCCAGTGGAAAACCAAGGTATGTGAAGACCTAAGAATACTAGATAAAGGTACCTTTCAAAGGCCAACTGGGGATATGATGGGGATCCCACAGGCATCACCATCCAGGGTACTCCATCATATCCTGGATGCCATGTCAGCACATATCAATGAGCACATATTTCTTCCCAACACCCGTGAGGCGTTGGCCAGCTATATGCAACTTTTCCACCAAATAGAATACCCTGAGGTAGTGGGTGCTATAGACTGCAGGCGCATATGCATGAAAGCACCACCCTGTCAGCTGGGTAGGGTCTACATCAACTGCAAGGGCTTCTCCTCCATCAACTGCCAGGTCGTGTGTGATACCCAGGGCATAATAATGAATGTGTGTGCTGGCTGCCCTGGAAGCTATCACGATTCCTACATCTGGCATCTGATGCAGCTGTACCACAGATTTGACAATGGAGACATCCCTCACGGTCACCTAATGGGGGATGCTGGATACGCACTGGAGCAGTGGCTAATGACACCCATCAGAAATGCACACACACCCGAACAAGGACTCACTAATGAGGAACATAGGTTCATAGGTTCATAGGTTGGTACTAGGCTATCAGCCCTAGGGCCTATACAAGCCTAGCCATAACAATTTCCTGGCTATTTCATCCCACACTATCCTGGACCCTGTCTAGCAAGCAGCGACTGAAGTGATCCCTGGGTTTGGTCAATTCTCCCATCCAATCAAAAATTGACATGCACAGACCAGAATTATAGTAAAGCATGTGTTTGGGATGCATAAGTCATGGTTCCGGTGCCTGGACACATCCGGTGGAGCCTTGCAGTACTCAACAGCTACATGTACCCAAATCGTCCTCATATGTTTCATGCTACACAATATGATCCTGCTGAAACAGCTGCAGCAGGAACAGCACGGGGCAGGGCCACACAGACTCCCACCATTGCCAAGGCCTGCAAAGGCACAGAGTGATTCAGAGGAGGAACAACCTGAGCCTGCCCCATTAGGCAGAAGGAGGTGTGTCCAGTATGCTCTGGCCTTGGCAGAGAGGCAATGCATAGCACATACACTGACACAGGAGGGACCCAGGGAATAACACCTCTCTCTGACTCTCACAGACAGTAAAAGGGATGCCAAAACTTGCACTACCTGTGCTCAGCCATGTGTAGGGAGTGTACTATGTGCACCCGACATAGGCAGCCCTGCAGCACCACCCTCAATACTGGGACACCCACAAGGTAAGTGACTCACACATGCCAGTCAGGGGGGTTAACATACCCAACAACAGTCACAGCCAGCAGGGCAGGTGTAAAACACAAACAAAGGCCATGCTATGGCCTCTGAATGATACCTATGGGTAACCTCCCACTCAGTCTTACACAGACAGACTACAGCAGGTCTGGCAGTGGAATATTAGTTCTGAAGGGTAGGAAGTCAGAAACTAAAGTGTAGGTAAATCAAAGCTAAGATCTGTAGTACACTGGTATGCCTCTAGTCAGCATGATAGGTAAGAATACAGAAAGAAATGGAGTACCAGACATGCCAGTACATGCATAGCAAATGTGTACAAGTGTCAGGTGTGCCTCCCCATCCTATGTAGAAATGTACTAACAGTCAGGCGTGCCCCCCCAATGATGTGTAGACATGTAGAAATAGTCAGGTGTGCCCCCCCATCCTATGTAGAAATGTAGTAACAGTCAGGTGTGCCCCCCAGTCCTGTGTAGAAATGTAGAAATAGTCAGGTGTGCCCCACCTCATCCTATGTATAAATGTAGTAACAGTCAGGTGTGGCCCCCAATCCTGTGTAGAAATGTAGAAATAGTCAGGTGTGCCACCCCCATCCTATGGAGAAATATAGTAACAGTCAATGCCAAATGATTGACGGCTACCCTGCAGAAACAGTATGCTACCTGTAGGTGTACAACACAATGGTCTGCACCGCAATACAAACTACCTGGACTTGCTTCACACAGTCAATACAGATGGACATACTGAGCATGCTCACACACACAGAGAAATTAAGGCAATGTTAGTCAACAACATACTGAAAGGTCATACTGGGCATGCTCACACACAAACACATGAAGGCCATGTCTGCAAACACCAGTGGTCCAGACATATCTGGCAGTCGCAGATGTTAGTGCAGACACTCCTCAGTATGCATCACACATAATTTGCACACACAGTGGATAGGAATACGGATATATGTCTAAGGACAACACACTATAATAAGCCAAAAGTAGACGTACATAGATGTGTGGAAGAGGGTGACTGTGACAAGTAGCCATCCAGGCTTGTCCCACCCAGCACACAGCCAAAGGGCCACAACCACCTGAGGTTCAGATGTCACTCACTGTAGATACTAGCCACTGGTATCTGTCAGCATTACAGACTATGTGGTGCACGTGCTAGCTGTGCAACATGACTGTACAAGGAAGTAGTCATCTAGCAGCTGTATACACATACCTGTGAAATATGACCCTGTGTGTGCCCGCATGTGGTGTCTCAACCTCTAGATGAATGGATTATGGCCCATGCACACACACTGTCCTCCCCATAGCCCTACTATGACAAGCCTGCTGAGGTCATCCACTGTGAAATACACCTTTGGGAGACTTGTAGCCCAGTAATCTCTGTGGCGTAACCCATAACTGCATACTGCTGTAGTGTGATAAACTAGTTAGGTAGGAGTTCCATTTCCAGACATGGGAATTGTGTGTGTGTCTGTGTCTGTCTCTGTCTGTGTAGAGAGCAATACATTTTAGGGTAGTCACACTGCCTACAACTCAAATGTTCTACTTTGGTAAGGCTGCTGATGTCATCCACCTAGAAATGCATCTCTGGGAAGGTTGCAGCCAAGTAATCTCTGTAGCACGTCCTATAACTGTATACTGCTGGAGTGTGATAACCTAGTTAGGTAGGAGTTCTTATCCCAGACTTGGTAAGTGTGTATCTGTGTGTCTGTTTGTGTAGACAGCAATGCTTTTTAGGGTAGTCACACTCTCTACAATTCAAATGCTCTACTTTGGCAAGGCTGCTGATGTCATCCACCTAGAAATACACCTCTGTGAAAGGCTGTAGCCCAGTAATCTCTGTAGTGTGTCTTATAACTGCCTACTGCTGTAGTGTAATAAATTAGTCAAGTAGGAGTTCTCATCCCAGACTTGGTGAGTGTGTGTGTGTGTGTGTGTGTGTGTGTGTGTGTGTGTGTGTGTGTGTGTGTGTGTGTGTGTGTGTGTGTGTGTGTCTCTGTGTAGAGTGCAATGCTTTTTAGGGTAGTCACGCTCCCTACAATATGAATAGTCTACTTTGCCAAGGCTGCTGATGTCATCCGCCTAGAAATACACCTATAGGAAGGTTGTAACCCAGTAATCTCCATAGTGCATCCTATAATTGCATACTGCTATCGTGTGATAGAATAGTTAGGTAGGAGTTTACTCCCTGACTTGACAATTGGGTGTGTGTTTGTGTAGGGAGTAATGCATTTTAGGCTAGTCACTACAATTCAAATGTCCTACTTTGGCAATCCTGCTGATGTCATTCACTGGGAAATACACCTTTGGGGAAGGGGCACTCCAGTAATCCCTGTGGTGCATCCTATAACAGCATAATGCTGTAGTTTGATATAGACCTCTGGTAGGAGTTTTTTCCCCACACATGGCAGTTGTGAATTTTTTTTGTGTGTTTCTATGTTTGTGTAGGGAGCAATGCATTTTAGGCTAGTCACACTCACTACAATTCAAAGGCCCTACTTTGCCATCCCTGCTAATGTCATTCACTGTGACAGTTGTGGATGTTTTGCATGTGTTCCTATGTTTGTGTAGGGAGCAATGCATTTCAGGCTAGTCGCACACACTACAATTCAAATGCCCTACATTGCCATCCCTGCTGATGTCATTCACTGTGAAATACACCTTTGGGGAACAAGAACTCCAATAATCCCTGTGGTGCATCCTACAAAAGCATTATGGTGTAGTGTGATATAGACCTCTGGTAGGGGTTCTATCCCCACACATGGCAGTTGTGGATGTTTTTGTGTGTTTCTATGTTTGTGTAGGGAGCAATGCATTTAGGCTAGTCACACTTGCTACAATTCACATCCCCTACTTTGGCATCCCTGCTAATGTCATTCACTGAGAAATGCACCTTTGGGGAAGGAGAACTTCAGTAATCTCTGTGGAGCATCCTATAATGTAGTAGTGCTAAAGTGTAAAATACTAGTTAGGTAGGAGTTCTAATCCCAGACATGACAGGCTGTGTGCGTGTGTCTGTGTTTGTCATTTGTATCCTGTGTGGTGGTGGGTGTGAGTGTGTAACAACTGCACTCAATGTGGAGTGGGCTTTGCAAACTTCTTATTTATTGGGCCATGTATATATCACAATGTCCACCATGCTGGGATAACAGATATGAAATAGCCAAGAGGCTGGGGTGCAAATCCATACCCCTAAATGTGACATCAGTGCCAGCTGAACAATGTTAGCAACCCTTGTATTACCCAGGGAACACTCTCAACCCATGTCTCATATACACACACACACTTGCCTAGGCAACAGCTGAACAGCTGCTATGTTGGTAGTACCCTGCATATTGCCCACTGATAGTAACCATGGTGTGACTGCAGTGGGCTACAGAGAGCATGGCACCTTGTCCATCAGTCCAATAGGCATGTACATGCTGACAGTGCACCTCTCCCATGTTCCCCACTGGACACATGCAACACCTGTGGTGCCATCAAATGTGACCCGCAAAAGACATAACATGCCTGAAACACAAGCCCTGTATGGGCAGATGCCACTGACTCCAGCAAATGCTGGTATCATGCTATCAATGTAGGTGCAGGGCCAACCTGCTGTCCATGAACAGTTCCCACCACATGAGGCCAGGACTGGCACATCTGATAATGATCTGTGTACACAACATGGACCAGACACCCCAGGAACAGTTCCACATGTCACTGTACATGCATGTGGGAGGTGTGCATATCCCAGACACTGTCCAGATCATGGATGAATGAACACATACATGGCAAGCAATGCACAGCATTGACCACACACAATAGTCACCCAGGTGACTGGATGGTGAATACAATACCCACCTGTGTGGGCAACTCCAGACACTACACCCCTGAGCCACAATGCAGACCACTGTCATGTGGCCTGATGCCAAGGTATACCCATCACCTAGTCTTGTATAGCTGTCTGGCACCATCAACCACAACACACCTGTGAAGCAGTGCACACATGCATGTCAGTACTGGCACCTGTGTCTGTGTGTGTGGTGTATGATGCGTATGACCACATTCACACTTAATACAACTCTGATGTCTGATGTCAGACAACTCAATGTACCCTTTGCACATATAACCTCCGTATGACCCCTGTGGTGCATGTGATACCTGCACAGTACTGTGCTGTGGGAATCCCTCTAGCGATGAGTTGTATTTCTGGCCCTGCCAAGTGTGGCAATGTGTGTGCATTGCTGTGAGAGTGTGGTTGTGTTGATGCTGACACCTGTTCATGCAAGCAGGCACGTGTACTACACCTACCACATAGCTACCATATCCCTGTTGCAGATATCACTCACCATCACATATACGCTCTGAGGGCTCCCCAACATGTAACCTATGTGATGCATCCAATAACTACATGGACATGTAATAGCACCACATAGTCATCGGGGGTTTGATACCATATACTGGTAGGTGTGTGACACAAACATACGTAGGTTTTACTCTCCCACCCCTCCCTGGCTTTTCTGTGCCTCTATCTGCCTCTCTTACTGCCTCTCTGGTGGATGTGGAGACTTACACCTGCTTTGCTTAGGCAGCAGCATGTGTATTCTAAGTGATGTTCAGGATCAGGTGATGGTCTCTGCACGAATTGCAGCCCTCCTCTAGCTGATTGCATGTGGAACAGCTGTGGTAACATTCCCATAGCAATTGCATGGAAACACACACCAGTATCTAGGAACATCATGTTGGTGTTGGGCCTTTCATTCACTGTGAGCAGGAACTCGATCTGTTTGGCAAACAGCATCTCAGATGGATTGGGGTTTACCTCTAACAACATACACTGTGGAAACAGGCCAACACACAGGAGGGGGATGTGCCTTACCTGACTACAGACTGTAAGTGCTGCTATACTGCATTTGGAGTAATTTTGGTTTAACAAGGTGTGTGTGGTTATGGCTGTCCTACATGTCTACATACCTGCCATGTCAGTGCTATGTTTATGAGGGAACACCCATCTATAGGGCCATCTGCAGACTGGCCAGTGTGCGGTGCCTTTTGTTTCAAGTGTTACCCACAGAGCACCTATCTGTGAACTGCAGAAGGTAGTGTGAGGATTGCAGTCTGTAGATGGTGACAGCCGTGAGAGTTACTGACTTCATATCCCTCATAGGACATATGGTGCAACGATCCCTGTTACAACAGTAAATGTATGAGGTTATCACAGCAACATGTCAATACTGGCCCTGTGTATGTACCTCCAGCCACAACCCTGACAACCTTTGTACATATGTCATGCAGTAAGGGGTGCATATGCACTGTACACCATAATTACTGGCATCATATCTGATAACAAGCCACTGGCTCTGTCCCTGCAGCAACCCTGACTAAAACTCTCTCCTCCTGTTACATCACCATGTAACTTTTCCTTATCTATTCCACCTTATATTCTTCATATTTTAAAGGTCACTTTACCTGAAAGTTGGACTTAGTTTACCCAGCCAGTCTTAATAGATACACCTCCTGTTTTCTGCTCTACTTGATGCTCAACTTCACTTTACTTCTCTCTCTCCTATTCCTCTTTATATTCTCCCAACTCCTTACTAAGACCCTATTCTAATAATTTCCCTCTTCCTTCTTGTTACTCTCCTTCTATGAAAAAAAAAAGATTCAAACTCGAAAATAAGGGATGTGGTATTTTATCTGTATTTTATCTAATATAAACTTTAACATATCTGTCACTGAAGTTAAATGCTTTGTAACTGTAATTTGTTTTTATTTTTTTTTCTGTTCTTTGTGGAGCTTTTCTCCCCAGGCCTCTGCTGAAAATGGACATATATCCAGCTAGACTAGCCTGGTCAACAAATGTTAAATAAATGTTAAATAAATAAATAAAATAAGAAACAAGCCAGTGAGATATCAGACTGCTAATAATGCAATGTATAGTAGGGGTTATATCTGATGACATAACCTGGACATTCTGTAGTTGTGTGTACAGAACTGAGGTCTGTGTACTTATGGTGATTGTCGGCAGTGTGTGTGTAATGTTAATATGTACCTTGGCCTGTGTACAGACTGTGGCAGATGTCATTGTTCTTGGTCCTGTTCTATCTGATGTTAAATACTGCTCCACTGTATGTTACCATATTGGCTTACATGTTTGTAGGGCCATACATGCGCATGTCCAATACCACAGACAGGCAGCGGACCACACTGTGTAGCAACTCAGTATATATATATATATATGGTGAGTGTGTGTGTGGCACATATGAGGTTGGTGTTGAACAGATACTCCATATACTGTAATAATACGCTAGCATGCCATATGTAGCTGTGGCTGTGTTCACATTGGTTGTGGTGATGCACATACACACAGGGGCATGTTACTCTGTGCTGTGGTATGCCTGTAGAGCCTGCTATCTATGTGCAGGTACATGTGCATTCCCCCATAGGAAATGTGAGCCAGTGTTGAGCCGGTCTGCCTGTAGCCTGGACAGTGCTATGTTACATGCCTAGCAACTTAGTGCACTTACCCAGTGAGATGTAATGTCCAGTTACTTGCCAGATGTACCGCTGCTGGGTCACCATACCAGTCATGTATGTCAGAGCAGTGGGATGCTGTACAGATGTATGTCAATATCTAGTGGGTGGTATGTGGCCATGGCACCCCTTTACCAATGATTATTATGTGGTAGGACAGACAGCTATATGTGAATGCATAACTTATGTGGGCAAATGTATACCAGTAGTTACGTGTTATACCCATCTACATGGCTGTAAACATCCACATGGTCAGGATTGGTCCACATGTCTTGCACTAAGGGGTTATGAGCATACCTCTGGACTGTCCAGAGTGTATCAGACTGTCCACATATATTGACTATTATCTCTGCTGTAGTCCACAGGAGCATTACGTGCCAGCAGTGGTACTGTACTATGATGTCCTTAGGATGTCTGTCAGAAGCCAATGGCACACATGTTATAAGCAGATGTGACCTCTCACACACCATGTCTGTGAAGACAATCCCTATGACAGTAGCAATACTATACAAGTATACCTGCTATACATACCTGACATCCCCTTGCACTATGAAGTTGGGTCTACAGGGGCTGAGGCAGGGCTACACTCCATGTTCAGGACATATGGTGATGACATATGTACATATACTTATCCAGATATCTATATATACATACAGTTATACATATCAACATACATAGATTGATATGTATCTGTACATAGATATAAAAATAAACACCCAGATATATACATATACAGAGCTATATATGTCTACACATATACAGATAGAGATATATATGTGCACATAAGTATGGATATCCACATGTATTTTGACAGTAGTAGGTATATCAGAATAGATATGTATGCACATATAGTTATTGATATCTACATATATACCAACATAACTAGGCATATCTGTACACATAAGATGTGCATACATATATAGCTATATATACATATATCTATATACACATATACGTATATCTATGCATACATATATCTATATATACACATATGTATATGGGAGCACTACAGAATCCTGAAAGTCCAAAGTTCTGAAGACAATCAGGGGTGAGCTGCCTTAAGGTATATGGATGTACATTACCATACAATCCACCTAGGTTAAATGTAGGTTCACTGCCACCTGCCATACAGACTGTTCTGGTTGTCAGTGTGCTTGTGATGGCACCAGTTGTGCCTTGTTATGTAACAGTTACATCCCATTGTGTCAACTGAGATCTTTACCCCCTAGGGATTGTCTACAGAGAGTAGATAGAGGCTAATGAACTATACACCTGCATTACTTACCGTTGAGTGTTTGGTATCCTGTGGCCCAGTCTGTCTTTACTATTGTACTACTTGATGGTCTTGGCCTGGACAGCAAACATTTGTTAACTTTTCCAGACTACTGTATTAGTATTACTGTTTCACAGTAGCATTACTCAGGTTATATGGATGTCCGTGTCTAAACAGCTATATGACATGGCATATACAACTGTAAAAGTACACAAATAAAACTTTCCCATTGATATACACATGTATGTGGTGTTCTGTCCTTTGATAACTCTGTAGGTATATGTTGCAGGCAATGAATGTCATTTCTATGGGGGGCTCATACAGCCTTCAGGTTGTAAGATGGTAACTGCAGGAATAGTGGCTGTTCCATATTGTATGCACATACTACATATGTAAACTATTGTACATATCTCTGCGTGTGCATGTGTAGTTACATATATTATTATATATATATATATATATATATATATATATATATATATATATATATATATATATATATATATATATATATATATATATATATATATGTATGTATATCTGTATCTGCATATATGTGTCTGTGTATATGTATCCTAGGGATGTCCACGTCATGTCAGGTCCTGGTTATGGGATATGCAACACTTGGTAGTGTATTGCAGGGTGGACATGTTTGGCTGTGGGGGGAATACCTATTCGTACAAGACATATATTGTTTGGGGCCTCTCAACCCCATTAACGGTGCATGTGGACATTTATGTCTTAGTTATTTTCCCATTGTTATCTACAGATGTATGTCCATATAAACCTATATATATATATATATATATATATATATATATATATATATATATATCTGCTTATATATATATATAACTATGTCTGTATATACCTACATAGATATATATCTGCTTACATCTGTTGAATGACTGGGCTGGATGATATGTTTTTGAAAACATTAGGGTTATGTATATCTGACATGGCTTAGTGGTACATCACTGTGGCTATGGAGTGCTGGGTGCTGGGTTTGAGCCTTGCAGAGGCTGTTTCTTTTGTTGCTGGCAGAACACAGGCCATTGGGTAGAGAGTGATTAAGGCACTTTAAAGCAGTTGTAAGCTGGTGCGCACATGTTTGCATGGAGGTAAGCACTGATAACTTCCGGTTACAGTTTTGCATACTCAGTTAGCTTCTAAATTGCTTAACCTATATAGGCATAGCTTACCCCCATGCAAAAAGGCTTATACCTGCTTACTGCTGTTTAAAAGTGCTTGATCCCACTTACCCCCATGCTAATTTCTTTAAAAGAAAAGAAAAAGTGGTTGATAGGAAAGTGGTGAAAAAAGGGCCACAAAGAGGGAAAGACAGTAGGGAAAATAGCCAGGGATGTGCAGGAAGGGTGTAGGGAAGGTCCATAGCTGCCCATTTCTTCTACAGGAAACAGCTGTGCATATACACTGATTTTGGAGGTTGATTTCGACACTCAAACCTCTGGCAGGGGGGTGAGGACAACAATAATATGTTGTGATGCCAATTCGACCGGATAACATATGTCCAGTGGACACGTGTGCGAAATGGACAGCTATGTATGGAGCGAGATTTTTTTTGTGGGAACAGACTGCCGTTCTTTTTTTAGGTGAGAGTGGGATGTTGGGGAGGGGTAGTAGGTATATTTGGGGAGGTAGGTTGGTTAGGTTAACAGACAAGACAAACAAGACACATACAGGAGCAGTATATGACACGTGGGGGGGGTAAACACCTTAATTGGGTGGGGTGTTTGGAAATCGGAAGCCCACAAGCCCCCTAGTGGAAACAGTGGGACTGAGGTCCCCACTCATGGGCAGTCACCCCTGCACCTTCACAGTCCCAAATGTGGCTGAGCTGGGGGCTGAGTCGCAGAGCCAGGATGACTCTCTAATCACGACATGCGGCCCTCGAGCTGGCGTAGAAGATCACCAAACTGTTGGTTGATCACTCTACCCACCACAACCCCAACCTGGTGATGGGTGACAGGTGCCTGCCCATGCCCACTCCTGGGGGGGGGTGAGCCCCATCCCCTGAGGTGGTTCCACCTGAAGGTGGTGCAGGACCAACAGACAGGGAGGCCTCAGGTTGGGCACCAGACATGCTGGTTCCGATGCCATGGCCAGCTGAGGTGGGACAGGTGGGTCCGCTGGGACCGGCCTTCCCAAGCGTGCTATAGTGTTTAGATTTCATCATAATATGTGGGTTAGTAATAGTCAACACATTCCAGGCTTAGGTATAACAGCATGCATAGCTATTCCCATTAACCCAGACATCAGATACAGAACAGTTACATAGCAAACAGAACACATACATATATGGGACCACAATGGTAATAAGAACAGCATGCAGGTACATTGATGGTACCATGCCACCAATGTTGGAATAATTCAATATACCACATGAATGGGACCATTAAAATATTTATCAAACAATTGGACATTATAAGATCAAAGGTCTCAATACATACCAGTTGGGGTGGGCATGTTGATTATTGTTGCAGATATGGTGGTGTGGAGAGAAATATGTCAATTAACAACCACTATATTCCTGTTGTCCACATCACTTTCCTAGTCAGTGCTGTTATCTGTACCTTACAAGTCTTACTACACTACCCTATAGCCTTAGTTTGGACAGTGATATGGCTGTAGTCATTGTTACACATTAACTGTTTTTTTCCTGCAGTATACACCTCTTACCTGGTATACCTGTGGAGGGAATGTTTGTTAACACTAATTAGCTGTTTCTACACATACTCCCAGATTCCGGGTTGATGTTGTGCACATAGCTTTCCAACTCTTTATGCACAGACTCTGGCCATGTGTTGACCACATGCTGGTGTGCTGGGACATATCTAGGATATTGCCCTCTTCTTCCACATTTAGTGACCTGACACACACACATATACATGCTTTTCTACACAGTTATATTATGTAGCACAGTGTGGGTGACAGTGACCAGTGATACTTTATTATTCAGAGAAACTGCAACACTCACAATTCCCTACAATATCAGTGTGAACAGTACCTGTACAGGTTATAATGGTCTGTATTTCTCAGCACAGTGTTCGTATCCAACGTACCTGTGGGAGCAATGTTTGTTAGCACTACCTGACTGTTGCCACACAAAGTTCCAGATTACACATTAGTATTATGCACATACATCTCACTTTGTTACTGTACACACTCTGGTCACAGCTTGACAACATGGGGGTGTAGATAGGACATACTTGGAATACTATTCTCCTAACAGTTTCAGGGGTTGTTACAGTGACAGGTGTGTTCTCATAGATGTTCAACAATCACTTGTATTCCTTGTTTCCTGGCTAAACTTCTAGGATCATCCCACAGACTTGCCAGGGGGACAGGCGGACAGGCAGCAGATATGGGTCCATATACTGGACATTTTGGCCTCATCTGTACAGTTGTGGGGTATGATTCTGTATGCAGCCTTATTCCACTCCCAGGATTCAGGCCATGACTGTGTCTGCTACAACTTAAACAGTGTCCAACACAGTTGTGTCTGCTATATAGATATTGCTGTATATCTCCTATTTGCTTTCTGTCTTATTAATCCCCTGTGCTTTTGCATTCTGACCTTGCATTACAACATTGTTATACAGATTTCCTAGACAGTTATATGTTGTAGGACAGTGTGGATGACAGTGATGCGTAATCCTCATTATTCAGAGCAACTGCATATCATTCTTGTATTTCTGGGCACAGTGTTGGTATCTAACAGACCTGTGGGAGGAATGTTTATTAGCACTACCTGAATGTTGTCACACACAGTGCCAGATTCCACATTACTATTATGCACATACATCTCACTCTGTTACTGTACATACTTTGACCACAGCTTGACAAGTTGGGGTGTTAATGGGACATACGTGGCTTCTTAGTCACATAAGGTATTGGGGAGTTGCTAGTGTGCCAGCTTTGTTCTTATAGCTGCATGCCAATCAGGTGTATTTCCTGTTTGCTACCTATACATCTGGGATCATCCTACTGATTTCCCAGGGGGACAGGTTGATAGGCAACAGATATGGGCCACTTTAATAGACATTCTGGACATATCTGCACTGTTGTGGGGTATGATTCTGCATGCAGACTACCACCACTGGCAGGATTCGTACCGTGGCTGTGTGTGCTAAAAAAAATACAGTTCACATCTCAGTTGCATGTGCTATTTGTTTTTTGTTGTCTGCATTTTCCCTGTTTACTGTCTATGTGTCTCTCAGTTGTACTAAATGGCCTCTGGGGATTACACCTGTCATATACAGGCATTCCTACACATTAAATTTATGGTGCATGGTGTGGGTAACAGTGCTTATTACAACAGTACTATTACATGATTGCAAATCTACATTAACATATGATACCAGGATATACACATACAGTCCAGTAGTTAGACCTGTTTTGTCAGGCTATCACACATTTATTGACATACAAACAATATGAGACTCTTCCTGCCATATTTTCTGTGTATGCAGTACTTGCTTTGAACAATACAGGTTTTATACAGGCAATTAATTTACTACCACTTTTATTTTTATTTCATGTGACAGTAAATGCATGAGTATTACTGACCTGCCGGGTGTCACAACCTTGCCACTCAACTGATGTGGGCCTCCTGGTTCGCGGCCCACTCCATTGCAGCTGTGGGGGACATAAGAGGAATATTTAGCCATACCTATCCATGATATACCTGAGCTGGCAATTATTACACACATACTGAGGTGATACTTACACACAGCTGGAACATCCCCTGCCGCTCTAGCCTCTTGGAGCCATCCTTCCAAGAGGTCCCCCTTATGCCACTTCAGGTCGGCATAGTGGTGCCTGACCTGCTCACCAGTTCGGGGTATGCCAGTGGCACTGGTGAGATTGCGGGTGAGACATTTCCAGGCCTCCACCTTATATTGAGAGCCCTGGCACTGGCCCTGCAGCAGTCTCTCATCATGGTCCTTGACAAGGAGTCCTGCCATGACCTTGGACTCCTGGATGCACCAGTGCTGTGCCCAAAAGTGCACACCTTCTCCCCTTACTGTCATAGTGCCTGCAAGGGGAAGCTACAACCAGTTATGAGATGTATTCTCACCTCTTGGGTTTAAGTAGGGATGATTTCACACACTTTTCCGTGATTGGCTGGTTTTGAAAAGGCTAAGCTATGGGCAAACCTGCTTAACTAAGGTTGACATTGTTTAAAGGGGTATACCACTGGGCACACTTTGTTAGCTGGTCTACAAATTGCTTACACCTCCTGTGCTGGCCTGTGCAATGCTTACCATTGCTTACATTAGACTTTGCATTATATTTCCTTTTTGGCATTGATTTCTTATTAACTGCATCTTATATATCTGTCTGGTATTCATGATTAATGTGTAAGTACACTCTATGGAGTCCTTGTGTTTTATTGGGTACTTCAACACTCTATTACAATTACACCTCACTTCTGGGCTTACTGCTGTTCTCCAATTCACATATTTATGTTATTTAGTGGGTTATGGAACATATGGCTGTATACTGATTCCTTTCACAGGTTCAGTTTAGTTTTACTATGGTGAGGACCTGTTTGCTGATACCTCATTTTTCTGTACTTCTGTGATGGCTTGGTGGTTAACTACTGTGACTATGGTGTATAGGTTATGGGTTCGAGACTTGCATGCCTGTTTATTTTGTTGATGGGCAGAACAAGGGCCATTGGATACAGAGTGATTAAGGCTGTTTTGAGCAGTTGTAAGAGGGTTTGCGTGACGGTAAGCACTGCTAACCCGCTGTTACATCTGCTTACAGAGAGTTAGCTTTAGAATTGCTTAACCAGTGTAGGCATTGCTTATCTCCACTCAAACGAGCTTAAGCCCACTTACTAGTGCTTAAATATGCTTACTACTGCTTATCTGTGCTTAAACCTGCTTACTAGTAACTTATTCATCATGACACTGACACCTCACATGTGCATTTACTGCAGTACTCCAGTTCATGAAAATATGCTATTTAGTGGGTTATGCAACATAAATATTATTCATAACGTGCTTTCCCATGGAAAATGGAACCTGCTGCAGTGGAACTCGAACCGGGAATGGCTGCTCGTAAGATGAATGGTCTGCCCACTACATGATTGCTATGCTGCTTCATTTGCATATATCTTCCTTGTTATCCTCTTCAGCCATTTAAGCTGCATTAACCGTAGCTAAATGATGGGCAAACCCGCACACCTACGGTTAGCTTTAATCGGAATTTTAAAAAAAATAAAGGGTTTCTTCATCTTATTTATGTATACTGTTGCTGTTGTACACGAGGGGGACTGTTGGTGGGGATATGTGATCACCTATGAGCTCATTTCATACCTCTTTCTGCTGTTCTTCATTGTGGGGGGTGTGTATATTCTGAGAGCTCTGCTCTCAGACATGCCCCCTGCACTCTTACATGCTCCATGTAAGCCTAGGAGCTCGGGCAGCGCGCCTCATTACTATACATGGCGCGCTGCCATCCTGCTCCTAAATGGCCACCTCCGTGCAGGACTAAGCTAGTCCTGCATGGAGGAATAGTAAATCTGGGGGTTACTCTTTTTTAATAAAGTCACTTATGCAAAAGTATTAAATCAGCATGAGTGTTAATGGCTAGCCAACTTATCATATAGTCATTGTTTGTATAACATTTTCTTTCACTTTCTGGCTGTATGACAGAAGATACATTACTCATTTCGAAATCATTAAAACATTGTTTCTCTGATATCAGTTTTATTTTTAAGAGGCATTTATTTGTGTATGGGGGTTGTGGTGAGTATACATGCTCATACAAGTATGCGTGTTGGAACATGCAACATTTTAAGATAAACTTAGGCAATTTTAAATAAAGTCCTGTCAAGCAGTGAAGCTAAATATCAGCAAATGTCAGCATATAACAAATTACTTGATATTACAGCCTCTTGTTTCTCTAAGTCTCTTAGCTATTATGTTGTAGTGAAGACCTACTAAAGTGGCAATTTTGCTTTATATAATTTTTGAGCAATTTATTTTAGATAAAACTGACACCACAGGACTGTCAGCCTTATCACAATGGTACTGCAGAGTCTATTTGCACCTAGGCTGCTGCAGAATTTGAGAGTTGTCATTAGGAAGTGCATATGTAACATGCAGCAATCCCACACCATGAAGAGATAATGAATTGCACAGCTGGCTGTTTAGCTGAAGCATTACTGTACATTAATGATTTGGAATGAAGTGTTATCCTGTTTGAAGGCTGGGATTAAATGACAGCAGTCACTTCTTGGAAACTTTTCTAAGCGCAATCACTGCCCTTGGGATGTGTCAGAAATGAATGTTTAGGTGAGTGTGGCTATCCTGGGGCAGGTAGTTATCAGCCCTACAATATAAATATGACTGAGGAACTTCAGGGAAACTGTCCAGTATTTTGCAAATGCTCATGAATGTGATTAGTAATGACAATAATGCAAATTGTAGTTGTTAAAAAAATAAAATGCCTGAAGCTAAACCGGTAAAACCAACAATATGTATAATAAATGTGAAAAAAATGTGTGACATTTTCCAACAGACTTTTAAATATCTTGGAAATAAATATGCAGTTCCTTATAAATGTCACATACTATAGTTCCAACACTGAACTAGAAGTTTATACATTTTAAAAATACATAATATGGCACAGTGCATTCCTCTGCAGAACACTGTAGCTTTGTTACAAACGTATTTTAATATTATTAGCTGTGTAGTGATCATTGAAAAATAACATGAACAAAATGAGAAGTATTATTAATAGCAGTTTTCTGTCTATTTATAAGGTTGTGTCAAAGATGGAAAAGAGTGGAAGGAAGGAATAACATTCAGAAATAATTGCAATATATGGTAAGTATAAGAAAAAGTTTTATAACAAAAGCCTGCATAAGTACACATTTTAGAAAGTATCATTCTATTGGCAAGATATACATGGAAAATAGCTGAGAGCAAGCAGATGAAAAGACAACAGATCCAAAAGGGAACATATCTGAAACAACTTGTGGGAAATGTCTGTTACCCCTGAAAGGAAATATACATAATTTAGCACAGTATAAGCCTTTCAGCACCTACACTACCCAAGTTCACAAATGAGGAAAGATAGGATGATGGCCTTCTGTATCAGTGTTCAGTGAATGTCAAACAGGGAGGCCCTTCTGTGACCTGAATGTTTGATGTGGAAGTACATAAAAGATAAGCATCACTGAGAATGCAGTAATTGCTAATAATAAGCTGTAGCTCTCTTTGTATCTATTTAACATGCAGAGCGTGTTTATATTTTTTATTTTTTTTTTTGTTTTTTAATATTTATTTATTTAACATTTGTTGACCAGAAAAGTCCAACTAGGACAGAGTCTATTATCAGCAGAGACCTGGGGAGAAACACTCCAGATGCATGTTTTACCCAGAGGAAACCCACATGGATGAAGGGAGGGCACCCAGAGTCTACACAGAAGGTACACTAGCTGAGAATCAAACCAGAGAACCTCTTGCTGT